>NC_079365.1:31197500-31237500 GCF_021018895.1 Seriola aureovittata | reverse complement strand
CCTGTTCCCTGGACCTGAAGTCTCTGGGTTTTTGATTAGAAGGCTGAAACACAAACTCAAGACATTTCCACATTTTATTCTACGACATAGAATCGGTAAATATAGTAAAAATTAGTCCTTGATTTCTTGAAGCTTTAACGTCTCGGTTGCTAAAAAACGTCATCACGATGAACATAAAAACCGATCTACTCACCAGACCACCTTTACAGCCTCGTTAACTCACCAGTCCACCTTTACAGCCTCGTTAACTCACCAGTCCACCTTTACAGCCTCGTTAACTCACCAGTCCACCTTTACAGCCTCGTTGTGTTTATACAAACTGTCACTAACTCTGTCAGAGGAAAGGCTTTTGTAGAAGAGGTCAGAGCTGAATCAAACAAGCTGAAGTTTAGCGTTGGTGACGTTGAAGTCATGTGACCCTGGTGTAGTTGGTTTATAGCCTAACATTAGCTTGTTACTTCTGCTGGTTGTATTGAGGCTTCAAACATCATAAGGTGGAGTTCGTTAGTGAAGATGATCCTGCTGAACTAAACCTGTCAGGATCAGAAATTGTTGTTTACTTTCTCTAATAATCCAAAAGACAATGGAGAAAGCTGATTGTCTGTTTGTGGAGGGAACCAGGGTGAAGCTAACTTCATACGTCATCCCTGCAGCTCTGTATTTAACATAAGTATTCCACATCTTCTCCTTTTCTCTTTGATAATGTTTTTGCATAAAATCCCTGACATATTTAATAAAATAGATTTGGTTTATTGTGTCTTGCAGGTTGAGCTCAGCTGTGATCCAGATCTCTCGGAGAGCTTCAAACAGAGTCCAGACTGAGAGGTAAGCTGCTGGTAATTCCTCTTGACTTGCACGGGGAGTCTGAGGGCATTAGGCTGGACACCCTGTCAGGTCTGGGATGAAAGGTGACTCTGTTGTTGGTCTCTGAGTTTTAGATTAATGGTCTCTCTCAGAGGGGTCTGCCCTAATTATTCTGCCTCAGCCAGAGCCAGAGCCAGACCAGCTCTCTTTTCCTTCTGCTTTTCAAAGTGGAAAAATCCTGCAGATTTTCTGCTGATGTCAGATTCTTCATGTGTCCGCTGGAAGCTTCTCAGAAAATACGAGGCAGGAAACTGGATCTGCAGCTGCAGAGTGATGCTGCAAAGCTCAGTGTCAGTTCATGTTTACACGGTTGAAGAAGTATGTGATTGTGATGACTCAGTTTAAATCATAGAGCTGCTAAATAGAAAAACTACGGCGGTGTTCATTTGTTCAGAAATTTAAACTGTTTTCGTGACGAGCGTCATCTTTTGAACGGTCATCGCCCTCTCTCAGAAAACATCAACACTGATTAGAAAATATTTTTTAATCCCAACTCGAGCTCCATCTACAGCTGAGTTTGCTCCTTTGTTTTTTTTACATGGTTTAAAGGACACAGTTTGTCCTGACCAGGGAATCAACCTCGTCTCCTAGAAATCACTACTAAACTGTTTTCCAAAGGAAACTGTGGTGGAAATGTAACCGTCCTGGACTGATCCGCCGGGACCGGTCCGGGGGTCAGTGATTGAAACTTGGTTGTGATTGGCCAGTGGAACAGACACACAGCATGCTCTCATGTACACCCTGACTGACAGGCACACAGAGAGGGTCCCGGTCCACGTCCAGAGTCCAGGTTCACGTCCACGTCCAGAGTTAGGGTTCGTTAAAGATGGAGGTTCAGGATAAATGTAAATAAACAAGTTGTTAACTGTCTCTATTAGGGTTGTCACGATACCAAATTTCTGTTTCGATACCGATACCAATATGTATTTCGATACTTTTCGATACTTTTTGTAAAAAATATTTCATTATATTATGTATTGCCTTAATGGGTTATTTAAATATTTAAAGAATGTAATTTAATTTTAAAAATATATTTTTTAATGTATTTATTAACCATGGACATGTTTTAGCTCTCTGTTTGCAGGCTACTGTAGGTTTACTACTGGGCTGGGAGGGGCTTTGTACTTCTTTCATTGACATGACAGTGCAGTGAACAGGTGAACAACATTATCACCTGTCGTTCTTGACTGAAGTCTCGGAACAAGTCCGCATGGTTGTCCTTTAAATGTTTCGACAGGTTTGAAGTGTTGGCTGCTTTTTCGAGACACACTTTGTAGCATCGCTTGCACTGCGGTGCCTCTGGGTTCAGTGGCTCGCCTTTATCGTTCGGTTTGAACCCGAAATATTTCCACACCGAACTTCGGGCCCCTATTTTGTCCACAAGTACGGGCTTTTCTGCAGCTGCCATCTCTATCTACGGTATTTTCTTCAACCCACTCCGTCTGTCTAAGACGCGACTTGTCGTTTCTCTCTTCTCCTCAGTCTAAACATGCGAGTGCGCGTGGGAGGCGGCTTAAATCCGCTCGGGCAACTATGTCACACTCGCTGGCCTCGCTGTGCTTAAAGAGACAGGCTCCAATTTACCAATTCATTTGCATTCAATAAAATGAAATAAAAGTACCATTTGTTTTTAAATGCTGGTATAGTACCGTTTTCAAAACTCTAGTATCGCGGTACTATACTGGTACCGGTATACCGTGCAACCCTAGTCTCTATATTAAACCAGATCAGGATCTTTAACTTGAACCAGGATCTGTGAGAGTCTGAACAGAACCGTAAACCAGTTTAATAATGATGGAGTCACCATTTGTCTGTAAATATTAAGTCAGTGTAATTTGGTTTTCATTAACAACATTAAATTAACAGCGTTTCCTCTTTATGTTAAAGGCCTCACCTGGTCACAGGTTACATCTCCTACTAAACCTGTTGCAAATTAGTAGCACATAAAGGTCATTTCTAGGTTGTGGAAATAGTTGAACAAAACAATCAAAGCTCGAGGTTCAATTCTTTAACTTGTAATGAAATTTGACGCCAACATGGATCAGAAGACCTGAAAGAAAAAAGCACAGAAGACAAATGTTTGTGTCCAGTTTAGTTTTCGTTTAATAATTATCACAATCAACCTTAACAAAGTCATATCAGTTGCCTGAACTTAACTAGAACTTAACTATAGAGGTGGAGCATCAGAAAACATTAGACATCACTGCATGTTGTAGCTTTGAGATTCTCCTAAACAGAGCAGGAGCACAGGATCTCACTGGTTTGGTTTTTCCAGGATAAAATCTTTCACGATTCGGACGACTAATAACACAGATATGCAAAAACCAGAATGAAGAGATCTGTTTTTTATTTCCCAGCAGGCCTCTGTGTTTGTTCCTAGATGCAGCTGAGAGACGTGCGAAGGTTTCAATCTTCATTATTAAACAGAACGCTGCTGAAGGCGGCGGAGGCTCACGGGGACGCACAGCGCTCTGCCAGCTGGGCAACCTGCTAACATGATCCACCTCCAGTGGGTGTTAAATTATACTGTAGCTCTGTATGTGAGGGGGTGACACTGTGTGAAAGTGATGGAGTGATAGAAGAGAGAGAGAGAGGGTGAGAGAGGGAGGGAGAGAGCGTGGTTAGGAGAGGAGAGGTATCAGTTGTTTCTGAGTGAGCCAACCAACTGTCATGATGCCTTCTCATGTTCCAGTCATAACACACACACACACACACACACACACACACACACACACACACACACACTCATATGTTTCTGTGTACAAATAAACCTTCAGAGTGATTCAGTTTGAATCGTCCTGCTCGACAGTTTGATGAAACGATTCACTCAGCACCGACTCCTCGCTCAGTGACGATTCCTGGTTAATGATTATCATCATCAGAATCATTAACCATTATCATTAATCATTAATCATTAATCATATAATATTCACTGCAGCAGCTAAATGAGACGGCAAATAGACGCCACCTACAGGTAGGGATGGGTATCGTTAAGATTTTAAAGGTGCTACTACTTTTATCAATACAGCTTATCGATCTGGTACTTTAAACATTCAGTTATTGATCTGGTGCTTCAACGGTTCTCTTATCGATCCGTTCAGTTTCAGGTCATATCAGCAAACGCTTTCAAGTTAGGTCAACAAAAATTGATGTGACACAAAAGTCATTGCTATAAAACCTGTCTGATGGTTGGAGGTGGTTGGAGGCGGAGCAGGGTCCGGTATTATTAGATTCTCCAGGTCTCCGCAGGTCACAGAAACTCGACTCCGCCATTCATAATGGGCGTTGTAGCCGGGCGTCGTTGGCGCTGCTACAGATCTGAGGCATGTGGGTGGGTGGGGGCGTCAGGTCAGCTGATCCCGCTGCCTGCTGCTGCAAATCTCCTGAGGAACGCCGCGATGACAGACGGCAGCATGTGTCCGACCGACAGAGCGGGAAGACGATATTTATGTCACGTTATGCAAACGGCTCAGATTGCTGTGTTTTCTCTGGCGGTGCCAGATCATTCAGCGGTGAGCTCATCGTGATCAGGAGAGCAGGACGTAGAACACACTTATTCCCTCCATCTAATCAACTGTAATCCTCAGTCTGTTTCAGGGAGAAGTCATGGTTTATTCAGCTCATGACTTCAAGGACAAACACAACTATTTATGTCTGAGGATGAAACAAACACTGATGCCGACGCAGCAGTTTGACGTTAAATCTCTCGTCCTGAAGATGAGTTTCATTTACTGCGTGAACAACGAAGAGTCTGATATCACACAATGATTTTATCAATCTAAAATAGTATTATTAGATGTATTTTTTCAATATTTAATCATTTGGAGAGGCATGAAAATATACAACCACGTTTTTCTCCACAAGAAATCACAAGAAAATGTCTCAGGGCGGGAAGCTGTTTTTCTTTCCTTTCTCTCCTATTGATCAATACAGATTGATCTATTTAACAGTACTTCAAAAACTAGAATCACAGCAATGGCATCTGAAACTCAACGGTAATCCATTAATTGCAATGAAAGTTTGACAAATCTGTTGGTGCACAAAGTTTAGCATGTTACAGAGTTTTTGTCTGACAGTTAATCTGCTCGAGGAGCGTCACAGTGATGAAGATGATGATGATGAGGAGGAGGGGGGTTCACACATCAGTCACACATGTATGTTCTCTACGTACATGTAATACGTGTATGTAAAGAACATACATGTGAACATTCCTACTGAGGTTAAGCACTAATGTTGAATGCTTCCATCAGGCTGCGTCATAAATCACCAGGTGACACCAGTCGTACTCTTACGTAACACACCTGTCTGCAGATACTCACCTGCTTCTTAGGCTGTGTCCACACACCACGTTTTTTTTTAAAAACGATCTCCGTCCACACACACACACACCTGAAAACACCTGAGCATTCGCCTGCACTGAGCGTGTGCAAGCCGGTGTAAACAGGAAGTAGCTTGTCTCCTCTGCAGTAAAGCCTCTGAAGGAGGAACAGCAGAGACAGTTGTAGCATTAAAACAGAGAATGTAAGTGAACAGCAGCTGCTGCAAAGACAACAAGGTCAGTAACACTGTCATTCATTATCATGTTGTATTCACCACTGGTAGTCCAGGCTGAGGAGAGCCAATCAGGAGAGACCGTGGCTGTGACCTCATCGTTTACAAAGGTCTCAGTTTCTGTCCGTCCACACTACAACACAATCCCAGGCGAACAGCGTTTCCAAAACGTTTTTGTGGCTGGAAAACTCTGGAGTCGTGTGGACGGGAGGAGGAAACGTAGGGAAAGAGGTGCATTTTAAAATGAAAAGGAAGTATTGTGGATGTTGCCTAATGGGGCTTTCAGACAGGAAGTGATCTGTGCTGCGCTCGCCGCTCAGAGCACTGTTCGGGGGAGTCCCAGAAGACGGAGCAAACCAAGTCAGTTTTCCAAACTTGTAGCGGGACACGTCGCTATGAAGCGGGAAGCTCACGCTGCGTTTATTGTCTATCGTTGCAGCAACAAAGATGCATCTTTCCAGTGCTGAGAAACAAGCGTAACATCTACTTTCCGTGCCTCGTTTCGATTGGCCGCGGTGTTGGTCGCAGTGCGCAGCGTTCTGTCTGCGAGCAGCAGTCAGCTGACCTTCGTCGGCTAAAGGAATGGGAGAAGACTCCAGCTGTGGGAGAAACCCGCTGACATGAGCTCCAGCTGAACTGGAGGAGTGATTACAGCAGCCAATCACTGTCAACATACTCACAGGCATGTGAGGGTTAATTAACCCCGTGTGTCCCTGTCAGCAGCCGACCACATGCCTCCATTCACGTCACCTCTGTCTTGAGTTGCTGTGCAGATCAAGAGGAAGGGTCCAGATTCATGACCTTATAAGGTCATCGGGGTCTGACTCTGTAGTCACAATGGCTGGATTGTGTCTGGACTGTGATGACAGCTTAACAACCCCCCCACATACATGCCGTCAGCAACACCTGATGAATGTGTGTGTGTGTGTGTGTGTGTGTACCTTCACTTCTAAATGTTCTGGTATGTTTCCGTGTCAGTGAATGCGTCATTTGAGAATCATTGTTTCATTAGACATAAAATAATCGTCAAGTTTGATTGATTCCAGCCAGTTGCTGTGACCCCCGGTGATCAGCTGACCTCGGCTGACCCCCAGTCCTGAGCTCGGTCCTGGTTTGGATTTGTTGTGGCTCCAGTATCATTCAGGATATTTGGAAGCTCTAAAGCTGAAACTGAAGCTTGTGTCTTTTCCTGAGAAGCTGTGGAGGCTGTTCATGTTGTATAATCCAGGTCTTTGTGTTTTTGACCAAACAAGAAGAGGGCGCTGTTCTTCCAGCGCAGACATTATGGTGGCAGAGCGCAGTAGAAACTTACAATGTGTTTATTGTCTTTGGGGGGAAGAAAGAAAAGAAAGACTCTAGTTTTCTGACTTTAATTTGACTGTGGAGACGTTGGACCAGGAGAGACCAGCTTCAGTTCAGATCAGGACCCTGTGGGATTCTGGGAAACTGTTGTGTTAGGAACAAAAGCAGACAAACTGCCAGATATTGATGTCACAATAAAAATGGCTGAACCAGGAAGAAAAGACGAAGACGATGGTTTATATTCATCAGCTGACCAAAAGTCTCGACCTACAGGAGGCTGGTACAGGATTCATGAAATGAATAATAGGTGTGTGTGTGTGTGTGTGTGTGTGTGTGTGTGTGTGTGTGTGTGTGTGTGCACTGCCTGTCATCCTCTCTGCCCACAGCAGCAGATCTGTGTGTTAGAATAAAAGGGTAATAAACGGACTGAGAGCCTTGAGAACTGCATTAGCAGAGGTCATTTACCAGATAAGATAAACCTATACAGAGCCAGGTGTGTGTATATATACGTGTGTGTGTGTGTGTGTGTGTAGATGTTATTACTTAAAGTCAAACTCAAGGTCAGTGTTCAGATGTTAAGGAAGGTTTTTATGTGTGTGTGTGTGTGTGTGTGTGTGTGTACATACAGTATGTATGTGTGGTTTCTAATGACTATAAATAGACTGCAAATGGACTGACATTCATGTGGTGCTTTTATCCAAAGCACTCGCCTTTCTCACACACACACACACACACACACACAGATCACTGGTGCACAATGAATCTTGGGTTGGTGGGATCCTTCGTTCACTGTGACGAAACAAGGCCAGGAACACAGTGTGTGTGTGTGTGTGTGTGTGTGTGTGTGTGTGTGTGTGTGTGTGCGTGCGTGCGTCGGCTGCGGCTGCGGAGCGTCTTGGTTTTCTTTTCCCTGCTGATGTAAACGGGTCAGAGCGACACACTGATGAAATGTAAACATGAGCTCCTGGCCTTGTATTCGTCCGCGGCGGCGACAGCCAGAGCAGCAGCCATATTGTTTTCAGGTGGTACGAACGTACGTACCAACGTATATTTCAGAAACACAGAGACATAACTTTTTCAAAATTTGGCTCAAATGTTCACTAGGACTCGAGGTTGAACTGATTAAACTTTGGGGGTGAAAGGTCAAACATCAAGGTCACAGTGACCTCACAAGACACAGTTTTGGCCTTGTGAACTGATTAGACTTTGGTGGTCAAAGGTCAAAGGTCACGGTGACCTCATAAAACACTTTTTAGCCATTGCTCAGATGGTTCATATTTTCTCTGACTCTGGACAAACAGGACGTGACCCGGAGCTAGTCTGCGTGGCGGAGGGATACGACCACGAGGAGGTGACTAAAGTTACAGTTCATCTCATTAGTTTATTTTTTCTCACGCTGCTCCTCCCCTGAAATGTTCTGCGCCACACTTTGAAACTGGCTCCTCTGAGGGATGAAGCGGCTGCGGTGTTGAAATCAGCTTCGTCTTTGTGGTTTCTTAAGGTGTTTTTTTTTTTCTGGAAACCAGTTTTGTTTCCAAAGCGCCACCTCACAGGTTGATCCTGCAGAGCACACAGGGAAGGCCCACATCCCACTGTCACTCAGTCCCACAACACATTCTTCTGGGTGTTGTTAGGTGGGCCTCTCAAACACCCTCCAGCAAAATGACAGATAAACTGGTTTTTACTTCTAGCTGCTGTAAACAAAACTCTTTTCTCCAAAGGTGGAAATTACGCAATCCTCTGCTTACCTGTTCTGTTCAGGTGACAGATTCAGAGTCGCTGTCTGACGACTCGCTGTTTGATCAGTGTTTTTATCTCACTGTGACATCTGTGAACTTTTACCAACATCCTGTGTCTCATCAGATGTTAAACCTACTGATTCAGTCAGTGACACTGATGAGTCATTTTTAGATATCTGTTCATTCATGTACTGATCACCTCTGAGAGCGTCAGTTATTGGAAATTCACCAACTGATTCTTGTTAAAAGCCTTTATCTGCACACACTGGTCTTCATCTTCTTTTGTCCGTGTCCAAAACTGATTCACATTTTCAGCTCGTCAGATTGGTTTCTGAAGCTGTTTCTGTTTATATCTGTCGATCAATTATAGGACTGATGAATCACTATAGAGACAAAACATATAAAACAACATCAACATCATCTTTTTCTTATTTAAATACCGTTTTTCCGCAGATAGAAAAATCGCACGAAACATTTAAATGCCCAGAAAAAATAATCAAAGCAGCACAGAACATAACATTACATAATATGATATAACATAACATAATCAACAACAGTTCAACCTCATTTTCAGACTTGGTTCCACCAGAATAAATATGTGTAAATGTTTCAGACTCTGCAACACTTTCCTGTTTGGACTTGACCTGATGGTTTGCGATGACACCAGACGTCGTCATCAGACTGAGGAGGAGAAATAGATTAAAGACGCGGCTCTGATCAGGAATTGATCCAGTCTGGGTGTGTTGAGAACGTGCACGCCCTCATGTGCACTCCAGACCAGACATTTAGCTGCAGGAGAAATGATCAGCTGAACATGAAAGATCAGATATAAAAGTTTAGCACTTTTCAATGAGTTGTTATTTTTATTTATTAAAAATGAACCTTTATAGACCTTATTTTAATGAATTACCTGCACTTTCTACTTTTTTAATTTACTAGAGACGCACACGCAATGCACACGCAACGCACATGCAACGCACACGCAACGCACACGCAACGCACACGCAATGCACACGCAATGCACACGCAACGCACATGCAACGCACATGCAATGCACACACAACGCATCCAGAGTGAACCTGGCCTAAGTCCTAACGGGTTCTAACCTTACCCATGACCCTTCATTGGATGTCCCGCCCCTGTTTTAAAGCAGTTTGCAGATTCTGTTTCAATATGACGCTGTTCATCAATCATTGACCATCTTTCTGATGTTTGATGATTATGAGTTACTGCCGATGATGACATGTGAATTAGTGGGTGCTATAAATAGCCACAGCTGTGTAATGACAGCAGGTCACACGGTCGCTGTAATAGTGTTTTTCCATTGTATTTGTAGAGCAGGCAGAAGGGTCATAATGCAAACATGGAGTCAGGCCTGTTTGTGTAGAAGAAATGATTGTAATTTGTGTTTCGTACATATCTCACTGATGAAGAACTAGGAACAGGACAGGTCAGTCTCCAGGCTGTGACAGTCAACCAGAGAAGATCTCACTGACAGGGTGTAATTATGCTAATTCTTCACATACAGTTCAATGCTATGTAAAACACAGCGTCAATACAAAACATAACGTCTGCACACTGACATCGGTGTTCAGAAACACAGTGTTTCAGTCTCAGTCAGATCTTCATCACAGTACAAGCACCTGAAACTAAGAATCGTCGTGTTTTCATTAGTTTAGAATCAAACAGTTCTCTTCCGCCATGTTGCACCGCCATGTTCCTACAGTAACCCAGAGTGGACAAACCAAACTCTGGCTCTAGAGAGGGCAACAGCCGTTTTTACATTACCTGTATGTCACCGTAGTTTCTCCTCACAGTCTGTAAATAAAGATGGACGTCACCTCTGTGACATCACCCACAGGTTTCTGAAGCTCAGAGTGAGCTGCTCCACCGTTGCCATCTTGGCAGTGCCTTACTCTGCCCCGTAACTCCCAGCTAATCCAAAAATGGGTGATGAGGAGGGGTGTGGGTGGAGCCGAGACTTTGTGGCTAGCATGCGCTCCTGTTAGCATCGTTAGCACAGCTGGGCATCTAGACGTTTTGATCGAAGGCTAACCCAAAGCTAGTTGATTTGCCACCTGATTAGCTAGTTAATGAGCTAAGCTAAGAATCCAAGTATAGTGAATACAGACATTATCTGTCGTTTATTTACATGAAGAACTACAAATAGGTCACATTCACTCACTGGTATTTACTGAGGCCACACCCTCAATCCTACAGGTGAGTTCTATAAACAGGTGAGTTATATAAACAGGTGAGTTATATAAACAGGTGTCATAAAGGAGGAAATTAGCTCTAGAGACCAAAACAGTTTTTGTACCAGGCTGTAAACATGTTTATTTCTGCTGTAAAGTTGGACATTTTAACATGGGAGTCTATGGGGACTGACTCACTGTTGGAGCCAGACTCTAGTGGTCGTTAGAGGAACTGCAGCTTCTGGTTCTTCAGGTTAATGCTTCATGTTTAAGTTGCAGCGTGCTTCTCCTGCACAGTTGTAAAGGGAGGGGCTGAGGAGTATTCAGTTGGTTGCAATTTGCATCCTTGACATCTGTGTTTTATTTTGGGCCTGATGAGTGAAACTTCATGTTTGACGCGACAAAGATCCGACTGGGATCAAAACGTTCTGTTTGTGAACCCGAGGAGACCATGAGAATAATCTGCTAAAACTGTGTGTGATTATGTAACGCTCCATATCAGGCTTAGTGTACCTCTTCATGACACACACACACACACACACACACACACACACACACACACACACACACACACACACAGTCCAATGATAATCTCATGATTACAACAGGAAGTGTAGGCTCTATGTAAACAGGGCGGAGGAGCTGTGTATTTCCCTGAAGGAGCAGAAAACTTTACAGTTCTGTTTTCAAAATGAGTCGTCGTGCACCTGAAAGTAAACGGTTCCTGCTGTGAGTGACAGTGAAATCTCAGAGCAACCACTCTGTGTGATATTGGCAATTTAGCTCCAGCTCGTCAATGTAATGTTTTATGAAGTGTAGATTGAGAGACTCCCTCCACTCCCTCCCCATCACATGACTGTGGTGTTTGTGTGACCTCAGCTTCACCGTTAGGCTTTTTCCACTTCGCCCCAAATCTGAACTTTGTAGCTCCAGTAACTGCAGAGGAAAAGGAGGATGTAGTCTCTTCATGTTTTGTTTTGTTGAGGCCTGAAGTTCAAGCCAAGGCCGAGTCAGCAAAAGGCGGGAATCATTGTGTGCGCCATCTACGGCCAAACAAAGTAAGAGCTGGTTAAAACTGCAGTTTTTTTCATATATACATAGATATTGGCTTTAAAAAGAAGCTAAAAATTGCTCTGTTCTCTCCTGCCATCATTTAATCTTTTAATCTTGCACTTTAATAATCTATTATCTGCTTTATAATCTGTGTTTTTACACAGTTTTCTTTTTATGCTGTTTAACTGTTCAGCACATTGAATGACCTCTGTGTATGATAATGTGCTGTATAAATAAACTTGAACTCAGATACGACTCAGCAGTGTAACAGCGCAGGTGATCAACCTTCATCATTATGGTACAATTAGGAAACACACAGTGAAGCTTATTGAAAGGTGAAGGTTTGGTTACGTTAGGTTTAAATATTTACTTCCATAAGGTTTGAGTCTTGCTAACAGTTTCACTAATTAAAGCAAATCTTCTGTTGGATACTGGAATCATCCGAAAGTTCAGTCAGTGTCACTGAGCGTTTTAATTTTATTGTTTTTGTTTGTTGACGTGTAATCATTGCGCTCAGCTTTAAATCTTTGATTTTATTGATGAGATACCTCCAAATACGAAACAGTTTGCTGTCGGCCGGTGTCTGCGGTTGGGTCGTCCCACCTCCAGCCGTCAGACTGGACCAGTTTCAGACCAGTAAAGAAGCTACTTGCATCATGTGACACTGGTTTGCAGCAGGCTGCAGAAGTCAAATATGATCCAACTGGTTAACAACAACATAACGTTAACATTTCGTTGGTGTCTCTTAGTCATTTTAGATTTTTAATCTCTGACGTTTGTACCTGTTTTAATTGATTCTTGTCATTACATTATTTATTAATTGTATTGTTTGTTTTAATCTGATTCCCTTCTTTATTATATTATATTATAGTATTTTTTTATCTACTTGTCATCATTGTAAATGATGTAACGCGAAGATCATTTGCCCTCAATGATCTTCCAGTTTAAAAAAAGACCAAAGAAATCAAACTTTATGATGGTTCTGTTTCATCAGGACGAGCCATTGATCCATCGGCTCCTTTCCAACAGTGGTTTCTATTTTCAACCAACCCAGCTGAGCTTCAGCTTCTCAGTACATCAGTAGCATCATGTAAAACTAGATAAAAAACTAGGTCACTTTCTTTGTTGTTTAAACTGTGACTGACTCATCCATCTCATTCATTATTGATAATCTTGGTATTTCTTTGGACTTGTTCCAGGGTGATTTGTTTTGTGGTTACATGACAGATCTGTCGAGCCTTGCGTACCTGCCAATTATAGCCAGCCTGCCCCCCCCTGTGGGCTGTTCCAGATTCAGGACAGTAACCAGCAGACAAGTGACCCTTTACCAGCAGGACTTTACAGACGAGGAGGAGCAGTCAGGAGCTCACGGTGACCTCACACTGCCAGGTTTATAAGAAATCAGACGTGAGTGGCCTGAAAGTGTGAAAAACACTTGTTGTAACACCTCACTGATGTATGATCACACAGAAGGCTGTGCTCGGCCTCTACATTGTTCTCTATTTTCCTTGTGTACAGCAAAACAAGAACCAGCACAGTTCCCTGAAAAACATCTCCATCTTTTGGCAGGTAGCTCACTTGAAATATGACATTTAGCTTAAAGGAGCTATTTGTAAGTTTTGGTATTGCTACATAGCTAACATTAGCATTAGCAGCATCAAACTTCATTCCTTTACTCACCAAGCGACACCAACGTTGACTACAACTTACACATTGCTACTTTAAAGGTGAACTATGTGGTTTTTAAAACAAACAAATCTTCCATGAGACTTTGTTTCCTTCATCGTTAAATACTTGCAGAGTGGAAGAAGTAAAAACCTACATGTTTTACATCCATGTTCATGTGCTAGCTGTCGTTGTCGTCTTCTTCTTCCTTCTATTTGTTGGTGCATGCTACATCTCCTAGCATGTTACCTCCACCAGCTGTCGATGGGTGAAATAACATGAAGCCACCAGCAGCATCGTGCATGTAAAACGGTGACTGTCTCTTTAAAGCCTTTCTCCACGGAGATGAAAAGCTCAGCAGGTAACAGCTGATTGTTCAGATCAGTCCTGAGACAAACGTCAGGCCCAGATCCACCTCACTGTCCTGCCGTCTGTCCTCTCATGAACTATGAAGAAGCACATTATGTAACACAGCAAACACACAAAGAGATGGTGCTGCATCACAGCTGTGAGCGTGCCAGAAAGTTGAATTAGTCATTTGAAGTTTGTTGTGCCCAACCCCTCAGGTTCAGTGAGCGACCAGCTTCTTTTATATAAGCGGCAGAGCAGCTTCTGGCCCTCCATGCGTTTAATTCAAGTTGTAGCATGAAAGGTCAGTATATTATGTAATTAGTATGCGTTTGAATGTGTGTTTTGCTCAGAGCGCACGTGGACGCCTCATGGTGCATGTGCAGTTTGTCACATGATTCAAACAAGACTCTCACACCTCAGTTTTATTTCCTTATTTAACTTCTTGTTTTTTTACTCCAGCTGCTTTTGTTCCGTGGACCGTCGCCTTGCTGTGTCCTGTGTGACATCACTGACCAGGTCATCGACAAAGTGGCTTTAACTTGTTGTTGTTGTTGTTGTTGTTGTTGTTGTTGTTGTTAAACACGGTGTGCTCGTCAACGCTGGACAAAAGAAGTGAAAATCTGCCTGGAGACAGCTGTAGTGTGTTGAGGATTCGTTTCATAAAGCAGCTTCAAGCAAATGTTTCAACCTGTAAAATGTTGATCAGCAAAACCATTGATCAGAAAACAACATTAGTCAGAGACTGAAACGTGATTAACTCATAAAACATCATAAAACATCTGTAAAGTGACTCATGACCAAGTAGCTGTAAATGTACATGACTCTATGAGTTCACCAGGAAGTTTACTTGCTTTATTGAAGCACCAGTTCATGCAAAACACACACACACACACACACACACACACACACACACACACACGGTATCTACACATGCAGATAGTTTTATTTTTATTTGTGCAGGTTTACTGAGATTGATGGTTAGCTTTAGCGCTGCTAGCGACATCACCACTTTGTTCATGACTGAAATATCTCAACTACTACTGGATGAACTGCCGGGACATTTTGCACAGACCTTAGTGTTTCCCAGAGGATGAATCCTAATGACTGTGGTGACCTTTGACCTCGGTAGATGATGTTTCATTTGTTGCCGTTCTACATTTAGATTCCTCGAAGTGAAGACAGAAACAGATTTGTGTTGTGGAAATATATTGTCAGTAAACGTAATATCAGAATAGCGTGTCTGTGTGTGTGTTAGTGTGTTTATACAACACAGTGACGTTTAACCTTCACACTGAGGTTCACCTGGCTCCTGGTCTGATTGGTTTTAAGCTTCCGGCTTCCAAATGTGAGAAGAAGGTGGTGAACATCAGACGCCATCAGTCAAACCAGGCGAAATGATTCATTTTCTAAATAGATTCAAATAAATTGATCTAAAACCTGTCGTAGCATCATCAGCTGTCGTCATGAGACGCTGACATTAACGTTTACAATGATTATGATATTTAAAGAGAAGTTTCTAAATGTCAGCAAACACTTTAAAAACCGGTATAATCTACTTTTCCACTCATTTGTTCAGTTCCAAAAACGCTTCCTGTTTCTTACGACTCTGTCTGGCTCATGAACAGATGCATGAACTTCTTTGCCATGGAGACTGACCTCGCCGCGCTCTGATTGGACCCTAGTTTGTCAAATCAGGTGTCGGGACGTGACGCCCTGACAGCTGAGGCTGAGGCTCAGAGGCGGGACGACGAGTTGAGTTGAGCATGTGCAGTTTTGTGTCGTCACCTGAACAAACTCAGTGAACTTTATGTTTAAGTTACATTCACTAAAAAAAGCTGCAGAGTCAGAGTGACCTTTGTTTTCATGCTGATGTTGGTGAAACGTGACATCATCCTGTCTCACGTCTGTGACAGAGCTCGGTGTGAGGTGACCACACGCTCATCTCACAGTCACTCTGTAATATTTACATCACAGTGAGTAATCAGAGGAACTGCCAGACGCTCCTGCTCTGAACGCAGCACGTTCAACACAGTGTCAGTCAGAGAGAGGCTTTCCCAACGCTTCCCACCGAGACCACAGTCATGACACCGCACTCCGAAAAACCTCTTCGTCTTCACGTCTGATACAGCGAGACAGAAAAGCTTCATTGAAGTGACAAAATTTATTAAAAAAACAAGCTGGAGAAACATTTGTCAAATAAACCAGAGCCACCTCCTCATGGTCGTATCCCTCCGCCACTCAGACTAGTTCCAGGTCACATGCTGTTTATCCAGAGTCTTGAGTTATGAAAAAGTGAAAATCTAATCGGCCTCATCAGTTTGTCTGAAAAGAAACTATCAGCCTCCTTAAAGACATTTATGTTAAATTGTGTCATTGTGTATGAGTTAGTTAGTGAACTCATTGTGTGATTTTTCTAAGGTCACAGTGACTTTGACCTTTGACCTTTGACCACCACAGTGTAATCAGTTCATCCTTGAGTCCTAGTGAACATCTGTACCAAACTTGAGGTGATTTCCTTGAGGAGTTCTCGAGATATTGCGTTCACCAGGCCAAAACCAGGTTTTGTGATGTCACTGTGACCTTGACCTTTGACCCCCAAATTCTAATCAGTTCCTCTTCGAGTCCTAGTGAATGTTTCTGCCAAATCTGAAGAAATTCCCTCAAGGCGTTACAGAGATATCACATTCACATCGCCAAATCTGCGTCTTGTGAGGTCACCACGCCCGTGACCTTTGACCTTTGACCACCACAGTCTAATCAGTTCATCCTTGAGTCCTAGTGAATGTTTGTGCCAAATTTGAAGGAGTTCCATCAAGGTGTTACTGAGATAACTAACTAACTTTAACCCTAGTGGGAAACCCAAAAACAAAATGGCTGCCGCTCTGACCGAGGAATAAAAATGGATAAAAATCCATCCAACTGACGGAAGCACATCACAGTTAAAAGATGCTGAAGATCCTGCTTTATCCTCCATGAACTGACCGAGATCCAGACGCTCAGAAACAGACGACTCAGCGTCCTGAATGTTCCTGTTTTCTAAGTTTGAATGAAACGAGGTCGGAGGTAAACGTCTCTCTCTGACTTCCTGTCTTTTTTTCTCACCTGTGATGCAGCAGATGTTGGATAGTGAATGAGTGGTTGTGAACTCTGCTATAGAACAGCTGTCTCAGTCACATGCTGTCTGTGCAGGTCAGGTGGTTCGGGCTGTGAACCTGAAGGTGAGACGTCCCTCATGCTTTAAAGCGCTGACACAGATCTGCCCTCTGTGCTTCTTTTAAACACGTCCAACAATAGAAATTAAATCAGGCAGAAAATCACAAAACTACAGAGTAAAAGCAGAATTTATCTCAGCTGCTCCGCTCTGACATTTAATCTTTTATCCAGTCCAGTGAGTTTCTGAGTAGAGCTGCAAACTTCAGCATTTTCAGTCTTAAGCCTCATGCAGTGGGAGATGGGAGATCATGTGACGCGGCTCAGAAACGCTGCTGCTTGCACTAAAATGATCAGTCACACTTTAAAACACAGGATTTCCGTCAGGTAAAAGTGTCGAGCTTTTAGTTGTAATTAAAAACTTTAAGGTTTAGTTCTTGTTGATAGAAAAGTTTTGCACCTGATTTGAAATGTGTGTCAGAGAGTTTGGATCCTGAGGGAAGAAGTTTGAGCCTGAAACAAACAGATCCACTGAAAAGACAAAGAAAATACATTTAAAGCAGAATGGACGGCTTCTCTGTTGCAGAGAGAAACTATAACCTCGTGGTGGTTTCCCTCAGGTCACCTCTGTTAATCCAGACTCGTCAAATATCAACCCGAGTCTTCATTTATGGATTAAACGTGTTTTGTGTTCATCTTTGAGTCCCAGTGGAAATTTGTACCAAATGTGAAGAGATTCCTCTTGTTTTGTGATGTCACCGTGACCTTTGACCTTTGACCTTTGACCACCAAAATCTAATCAGTTCATCCTCGAGTCCTAGTGAATGTTTGTGCCAAATTTGAAGGCGTTCCGTCAAGGCGTTCCGGTGATATCGTGTCTGCGAGATTTACGACCTGAAAACAAAATGGCCGCCGCTCTGACTGTTGCAGACGTGGAGGAATAAAAACAACTAAAGAGACACGAGGCAGAGACAGTAGAGAAAAATAATGAAAGTGCAGATTCCTCATGTCCAAGCCACAGTGCTGAAGTGAGGGGTCACGACCTCAGAGTCGACCGCAGAGGAGGATGATGGGAAATTCCCACTGCGCTGACCCATGAGTGTATCGGGAAGAGTTGATGTATAGTCGGCTTTATCTCAGAGAGCAGGAAGTTCAGGTCAGAGGTAAACATGAATCACACATTAGTGTGTCATTAGACTCTAATGGGAGAAGTAATGACACATTTGGAACGAGAGAAAATTAAATTCTCTTGGAAATTTTTGCAAAATCTGGCGGCCATTTTATAAATCCCTTCAGCAGGAGTGGAGATGAAGACCATTCTCATGGACACGATGTCTCAGTAACACCTTCATCGACTTTTTCAAATGTGGCACAAACATTCACTAGGACTCAAGGATGAACTAATTAGATTTTGGGGGTCAAATGTCTAAGGTCACGGGCGTGGTGACCTCACAAGACGCAGATTTGGCGATGTGAATGTGATATCTCCGTAACGCCTTGAGGGAATTTCTTCAGATTTGGCAGAAACATTCACTAGGACTCGAAGAGGAACTGATTAGAATTTGGGGGTCAAAGGTCAAGGTCACAGTGACATCACAAAACCTGGTTTTGGCCTGGTGAACGCAATATCTCGAGAACTCCTCAAGGAAATCACCTCAAGTTTGGTACAGACGTTCACTTGGTCTCAAGGAGGAACTGATTTTGGTGGCTAAAGGTCAAAGGTCAAGGCCAGGGTTACCTCAGAAAACACTTTTTAGCCATCACTCAAGACTTCACACAGAAATTCTGACAAAATTTTGCACGAATGGTTTAAACAATAAAGTAATAAAGTGAGATGTAACCTGGAACTGGAATTAGTCTGAGTGGCGGAGGGATTTAGTTTCTAGTGTTTTGCTGTTTGTTTATTGCTTCATGTATGTTTGGGCACATGTATGTGGACAGCGTGTGCTGCATGTTGTCAGATGTTTTACACCACGGATGATAAGAGAAGCTGTGTCTGCAGCTCTGAGCTGCAGGACTGAAGCTGAAGCTGATTTGCATGTTTCCTCACTCTCAGACTCAGAGACGGTTTTACTGGATAAACAACAATTCCAACTGAAGTGACCAAACATGTTCAGTTCATATTTGCATGTCTCTCGGGGGGGGGGGGGGGGGGGTATTTTTCAATGGAACACACACATACAAAACATTGTGAGTCAGTGAGTGGGTGTGGAAGGAGGGGGGGGGGGGGGGGCAGCAGCTTTCTAGCATTGCTCAGAGCGCCGGGATGGAAAATAACGCAGCGCTGGAGCACGATAAGCATCCAGCACTGGGTGACACGCAGCAGGGAGTGGAGGGGGGTGGATTTATGGCCGGGGTTCAGCTTTCCTCCTCCCTCCGTCCAGCAGCAGCTCTTAACACCTCCCACCAACATGCATCACTCACATATCTCTGATTGCAGCAGATATGATTTACATTAACACTGGAGGTTAAAATTCATGTTGTAATCAAACTCATGGGACGGAGATCAGAGGAAATCAAGGTCACGTTAATGTGGTTGCAAGTCTTTTAAATACATGATTAGCTGATTGAAACATTACAGAAACAGACTCACACAGCGGCTCCAGTAACTACAAGTTGTTTTAAACTGTTAGATCCTCTGCTGTGATTGTGATTTAGTTTCACATGTTTTCATCGCCTCTTACTTCCTGATTGAGAAACCTGGATCGGTCCTGGAGCCCCGCCCACCACCTGCTTGCTCCAGGTTGACAGGTCAGAGAGCAGAGAGCAGATGCTGTTTAATTGGAATAAAGAAATATGCTTCTATTTTGCACAAAACTGTCACAGAAACAGAAACGTGACCACTGTTATGACCAATAAATGTTCTTTAGGGCAGAACACGGACTGAGTGGTGGAAGTCTAAGTGATTTTATTGTGATTGATTTGGAGATTGATCCACTCAGGTAGACTGAACAACCTGGTGAAGAGTGACCGAGAAACTAGGGCTGATGATGATGATGATGATGATGATGATGATGATGATGGTGGGAGTCAGGTGAGGAGCAGAGCAGAGTTTTTGAGCAACTAAAACAGGGACTTTCAGAAATTCTGCTGGACCTGTTTTATTCTGAAAACTCTGGGGTTGTGTTTTATTTTGAAAACTCCGGGGTTGTGTTTTATTCTGAAAACTCTGGGGTTGTGTTTTATTTTGAAAACCCCGGTTGTTGTGTTGTAGTCTGGACGGACAGAAAGTGAGACCTCTGTAAACGATGAGGTCACAGCCAGGGTCTCTCCTGATTGGCTGTCATCAGCCTGGACTACCAGTGGTGAATACAACATGATAATGAATGACAGTGTTACTGACCTTGTTGTCTTTGCAGCAGCTGCTGTTCACTTACATTCTCTGTTTTAATGCTACAACTGTCTCTGCTGTTCCTCCTTCAGAGGCTTTACTGCAGAGGAGACAAGCTACTTCCTGTTTACACCGGCTCGCACACGCTCAGTGCAGGTGAATGCTAAAATACTCGACAAAACGCAGGTGTGAACGCAGCGTTGTGTTTAGTGACAAAACTCAAGTCTCTAACTCTATTCTCCAAAACTAAAAACTCAAAAGCAGCAGTTTTAAGAATCGTTGCACAAGCAGCTCTGACTCGGGGTCGTGGAGGTTTCCTGTTTGCTCCCGTTGCTGCAACTAATGATCAACTTGCAGGTATTTGTTTGCGTGTGCGATGACGACTGTGTGTGATTTTAGTGTTTTGTAAAAGCTAATCTCTCTTCAGGTTCACTGAGACATTTAGAATAAATAAGGCTGAACTAACCAAACACTGACACCGTCACTTTAATAAAACCAGGTCTTCAAACTCAGTTAAGGTGATTTTTTTTATTTTTTTTGGTCTCTGTCTTTTTCCACTTCGCCCTCGTCCTTCGTCTTTCCTGAATAACAGAACTGTTCCGTGACCTCGACACGAGTGTGAAAACATCACTTTGTTTTCTTCATACAAGTCTCGTCACGACCGCTCGTCTCAGTGGTTAGAGCCCCTCCCCCAGCTCTACCTCCCCTTCACAATAAAACACACTCCCGTCTTTCACCACCTACGTCCAACCGCACCCGACCCATCAAGATAACAAGTTTTTCCTTCCCTTCTTTCCTTTCCTTCCTGTCTCCTCCCTCCTCATCTGGCTCCCTATCTCTACTTCCCTAACCTCCAGTTCCTCTCTCCTCTCCTCTGTCCTTGCCCTGCTCTCTCTTTTACTTGCTGTTTCCTAGAAATGGCTGTTACATAATAAGGGAGCAGGTTTCATTTTTGCTGTTCCAAACATGAAACATGTTCTTTTTTAAGTCTCTTTATTTTCCATTTCATGCCTGTAAAACCAAAGAGACCACAGCAGCAGCAGCAGCAGCAGCTCCTCTTTGTGTTTCATGCACAAAAGGATGATACAAACGACTTGTTGTGCATGGAAGCTGCTTTATTGTCCAGATCAAAACAGCTGCAGAAACACCAAGAACAAGAGCAACGTTTCCACACAAGTCCATTTTAACACATGAGCAAATGATGCACGTTTCTAAATGTTTGTAAAAGTGACTTTGCAAATATCCAAGATGTATTTTGGTGATGAAAACTGAAGCTAAACAACTGTGAGAACCTAAAATGCTAACACCCCGTTTTATAGTTGTGTGTTAATGGGTGACGACATACAGCGAGCTGATCTGTAGGTCGGGGTCATCCCAATAACCATTCCCATGAGAAACGATGACAAGCAAGTGGAGCTGATCCATCCTGACATGTATGTGCCAAGCATCAACCTCCAAACCAGAAGCTGCAGTTCCTCTAACGGCCACTAGAGTCCGGCTCCAACAGTGAGTCAGTCCCCATAGACTCCCATGTTAAAATGTCCAACTTTACAGCAGAAATAAACATGTTTACAGCAAAAAACTGTTTTGGTCTCTAGAGATAATTTCCTCCTTCATGACACCTGTTTATATAACTCACCTGTTTATAGAACTCACCTGTTTATATAACTCACCTGTTTACATTTTATTAAGGACTACAGTTATGGAGGATTGAGGGCGTGGCCTCTTTGAGTTACAGGTGGGTGAGCGTAAACTTGCACAAAAGTCTCAGCTCCACACACGCCCCTCCTCTTCGACCATTTATGGATTAGCTGGGAGTTAGGGGCGGAGTCAGGAACTGCCAAGATGGTGACGGTGGAGCAGCTCACTCTGATCTTCAGAAATCTGGGTGATGTCACAGAGGTGACGTCCATCTTTATTTACATTTAACTTTTTATTTAACAACAAAAATAAGTGATGTGATTTACTGACAAACACCTGGGCACCACAGTGTGGCAGTGTGGGCCGGTGACGTCAGTGGAGCGGCGTCGGCCATGATTTTGTCTGTCACATGGTCTGATCTCGTTGTGCGAGCAGGCTGTTCAGGCGAGACTGACAGGGTTTCAGCTTCACACGTCCACAAGTGACATATTGAAAGATTAATCTCAGGATCTCATGAATCTATATTGATTGATTGATTCAAAGAGAATGTAACTTTAATTCCAGCACTACAACGTCCACCTGTTAGAGTTCAGAGGTGGCAGGTTTTGCTGTGGATGGAGATCATCTGTGGAGACACCATGTGGATTGTAATTGGTCAGTTTCTGCTTGTTGGAAGTTTAAGACACAGCAAATTTCTCCTTTCTCTAACATGATTTTAGCAGCTGTCTCCTCTGAAAACGCTGATCTTTGGACTTGAAGAGTCGACTCTTGTTCAATGAGACGAGACATTTAACTCCAGTTCTCTGATGAAAATTAAAATGACTGTGGATGTAATTAAATCACCTGATCATGGACATCTGGACAGACTTGGTTTTAGTTTTTCCCTCCTCTTCGTGCATGAATGTCGATCAACCTTTTGTCTCTCTAAAGAGCCTCTGAACTCTGAAGAAGCTCATTAAAACGGACGTGTTCTTCTTTAACGGAGCTTCTCCTGAGTGTTTGCAGGGAATGTGTTTCCTGGAAAGATTCTGTGGCAGAGAGAGAGTTTCCTGCAGGTGTTGTTTTCAGAATCAACAAACCAGAAAAGCAGCTACGTGACAGACAGAGTCTCCTCACACCTCACCGCAACACAACAACCACTACAACACTGCAACACAACAACCACTACAACACTACAACACTACAACACTGAACCTGTGGACTGGCTGAACAACACTGTGATGTAACTCTGATTTCCAGGGTCTGGATCTGCCACCTGCTGATACAGTTGTTATTATAAGTCTCATTATTATAGTTATTATTATTATTATTATTAGTCTTATTACCTGTCCTACTACTTTAATAACTTGGGTCTCCACCTGCTCTTTGTGCCCTGAGATAACTTATGCTGTGAATCTGCGCGGTATAGATAAAGTTTTATTGAATTGAATTCTACCTTCTGCCATGTTTTGTGACACAGGAGAGCGGTGTTTGATTCCCGTGTGAAACCAGCTGTTTATTTTGTAACCATGGCAACAGAGATCGTCTACTGTTGACAGACAGTCGCTGCATGATGAGCTCTCATTCCCTGCAGTTTGATTTCCTCGTGCTTCCTGGTCACACTGATGAAGCATCGTGACAAACGAGCTGTTTTTTTTTTTTATTCCTTGGCAACGACTTAATTATCTGAAATTACAAATCTTAATTATTTTATTTATTTTATTCATTTCATTCATTATTTTTTTATATTTTATTTTCATCTTTTTGACATGGCGACTAAAATATAAACAATTTATGACACTTTATGTGCAACTTTATCTGCCCTACTGTACAACTACACACACACACACACACACACACACACACACACACACACTGTACAGTAAGAGCTCTTGTGTGCAGCTGCCTCCTCATCTATCTATAGCTGGAGGCGACGCTGCGAGCCGTGATTCAGCCTCTATTAATGGGACAGTGGGACGAGAGCTGAGCTGGACGACGTCACAGTTACAGTGGGATTTACTGGTCGTGCCACTGGCGACCGTCCACTGGGGCGGGCACGCTCCCATACACACTCACTGAACACTAACTACATGACCGAGAGCAAACCTGTCAACTCTGATGAACTATAATAAAGTCTCCTGGCTGTTTCCTTCTGATTGAACTTAAAGTAAATGGTTTATTTAGAAGAGTTCATTCAGACATCTTTATCTATCCCAGTCCCTCTGCAGCTCGCCCAGTCGCTCACAGGTGAAGCGGTTCCATGTCAGACGCAACACATCAACATTCGTGGGTCAACACAAGGAACAACAAGCAGCAATAAGTTAAATACATACAAATAAAACGGCACCACTTCACAGTAAGACGACGCTTATAAAGGATTTATAAATGGTTTATAATGAGGTTATTCATTTGGTTAACAGTTTATAAATCATAAACAATAATAAAGTAGTTAGAACACAGTTTTCATACATTGATGCAGGCTCACTATTTGGCAAGATCAAGTTAATGTTTACTAATTAATCTTACTAATGAGTTACTGCCGTTTATAACTGATAAACGGAGCCTTATTGTAACAGATTAATAAATGATGTGTTTTACCCTTCACAATAAGACTTCCTTTTATCAGTTATAAATGTTTGTAACTACCTGCAATGCTAAAGTCCTAAAGAAGAGACCAACCAGCAAAAAGCATCTCCATTTTAATATCCACTGTGCAGAACAATCTGACAGCATGAATTATAATATATATAAATTATAACTGATACAAATATGTGAAGAAGCAGCAGCTACAGACGCTGATGATGGAGAAAACTAAGAGAGATGAGGCTGAACAGCACAGATACATGTGGGCTCACTATTTGGCAAGCAACAGGTCAATGTTGCCGTTTAACAGCTTATAAGTGATTTATAAAGTGTTAACAAGCTCATTAATAAACTACATATAACCCATAGATAAATCCTTTATAATGGGAGTTTTATTGTGGAGTGTTACCAAGAAAACATATAAAATAGATTAAAAAAATAACACTTTATGTTAGAGTTTCTACAGTGAATAAATAATATAAACACATAAATGACTGAATTTAAACATTTTAAATTTAAATATATGTCGGCTGATGGTGGAGGAAAACAAGGACTTGCAGTAGCACTGTGTTCTCCGACATTACAACCTGAGGGAATTACAGTTCATTTATTTGACATGATCCTATTGGCTGATAATTCCTTTTGGACTTTACATGACCTTTTTTTTTTTTTTTTTGCTTTATTCTCTTGCTCCTTGATTTATTGCATAATCAGACCGATTGTCATTGTGATGTTTTTCACTGCTTATCTCTTGTTATTTCCCTTTGTGATGATGAATCAGACCTGGTGACAGCTGCTGCTCTCATCAGGTTTTGGTTTTCATACAAACAGAAATTAAGTTGCAATAGGGTCAAAAAGTTTGCAACATCTGCACCACGACGGGTCATGCTACATTAGCTCCTAGCACTTCCTGTTTACACTGTTACCATGGATCTAAAAACAACTGGATCAGTTTGTTAACTTCATACTCAGAGGAGGACGAGCTCTGCTGATTCCAGTGTTCCCAGTAAGTCAGGTTGTGTTTGTTTTTCTCTGATCTACAGATGATCAATAAATAAAAGATGAGACGGGAAACATGGCCGACTCTTCACCCTGACTGGATCGACCTGTGTGGTTGTGCTGAGTCATTGTCAAACCCATTTTACGTTGAACAATATTCCGTAACACATGATCGAATAATCAAATCACACAACAAAACAAACCGCGGAGCGCTCTGTATCACGCCGCTTTCTGACTCACTCAGCTGACCTGCGGCGCTTGTGCGTAGGAATACGGTAGTTCAGCGCTTGAAAAAAATGTAGTGCCAAAGGAAAGAGCTGTTTTCACTGGAAGATAAAAATGAACATTTTCTACATGAAGATTCATTTAAACAGATGTTGGATTGTTTCCGTGGGCGTCTTTAAAAGTGATTAAAACACATTTCCTCTGGTGGCCCCGCCCACAGCAGCTCATCACTCTGACACCGCCGGAGCCTCAGGTCGGCTTTCTTAACTAGGAGCACGCTAATCATGATCTACTGCAGGTAACGTACGGATTATACATGACGACCTCACACAACCCCATGTCTAAAAACCAGAACTATCCCTTTAAATATGGAGCTTTGAATCTGGTCCATGGTGCTGTCGAGGAGGGAAGACATTTCCTGCTCAGATTGTTCAGGCTTCAAACAACCTTGGATGATTAATACTACATGTTCATCAAACTTCAATTAACAGCATTATTTTGTCACAGTAAGCAACATTTTTTTTTTTTTTGTCTTCAAATTGTTGACTGCACATTTTTGAAATAATCTCTTTCACAACAATGATCCCAGACGCGAAGCAAAGTGTTCCAATTATTGCAGGATCATCATGAAACATTAACACGGTGCTCCGCCTCTCGTCCCATCTGTGTGTCAGCGTTATCCAGGCTGTCGGCCCGGAGATCTTGTCTGTCAGGAGTAGTCTGCACCGTCTCCCTGGGCCCTTGTTTCCATGCCAACCATCTGTTAGCTCATATCCTTCAGCTCGCCCCTCACACTCCTCCTCTCTGAAAAATCACATCTGATCTGATGGAGACGTCGCTCGGGACGGAGTCTCCGAGGGTTGCCGTGACACGTGTGTGTGTGTGTGTGTGTGTGCGTGCGTGCGTGCGTGCGTGCGTGTGTGTGTGACGTTGTGGTGATGTTGAGTTCAGTCCTCAGCGTCCTGTCATAGATTGTGTCGTTGAAAACAGCAGCTGACTCGTTTGCTCCATGAAAAAGTGAAAATCTAGTTTTGGAAAAGGCAAAAACTGAAAGTCTAAATCATGAAGTAATGAATGTTATAGAGGAGATCAATCAGCCTCGTTAATGATCCTGTCTGGAAAGAAAATATCTGCATCCTTATAGACATCTGTGTTCAATTATGTCATAATTACTTTATGAATTCATGAGTCATTGCCAAAAATGTGTTTTCTGAGGTCACGGTGACCTTGACCTTTGACCTTTGCCCACCAAAATGTAATCATTTCATCCTTGAGTCTGAATGGACTTTTGTACCAAATTTGAAGAAGTTCCCTTCAGCAGGTCTCGAGATATTGCATTCACAAGGTATAAACTGTGTTTTCTGAGGTCACTGTGACCTTGACCTTTGACCTTTGACCACAAAAATCTCATCAGTTCAACTTTAAGTGCAAGTGAATGTTTGAGCCAAATTTGAAGAAGTTCCCTCAAGGCGTTACTGAGATATCATGTTCCCGACAATGAGAGTTACATCTTATTGTCAGGTGACCTCTAGTGGTCGCAGTAAACCATGTGTTAATTATTGTAACCATGACGACGAAGGTCCTCTAACCTTGAGGAGGTACTTATTATAACCAAAACCCCGACCTCACTATATCTTTTGTACCTAAACCTGATGAAACATGAGGCTTCCACATCCGTCAGTGAGCTGCGTGGTTGTTTAGGTTGGAGGACTTGACCATTACAGTTTGTCGTGTACTTCCTTCCAGTAAAAGCACCTGTGAAACCATAATCTTCTTAGCCTGATGAACTCAGCCATTAGAAAGTGATTAAACATGAGCTGGACTCTTAATTTATTGATTTTCATTTTGAACTGCTGCAGTTTCTGCACGTTGAGCACCTGACGATGCATTCAGAGGACATCTGTACAAAGGGACGAGAGAGAGAACTCACCAAACACAACCACGTGTCAGGTTCTGGAAACATCTGGCAAATCTGGCATTTCCTTATAAAAACACAGAGATGCAGAAGTGAAACTGAAGCCGAAGAACTTGTTGAAGATTGAGCAACAGAGACTATAGTCAACAACAAGAGCTTTAGCATGACTGGAACCCAGTACTTACATTTACCAGTGTAATCCTCAGGCTCTCTGTCAGTGTTGTTTGCTGACATATTGTTTTCATCAACGGCACGCAATGAATCTTGGGATATGTGAGGCCACGAAGGATCCACTTGTTGGATGAGACCCCTGAAGTGGGACACAGCTAGTGAACGCTAGTGAACCTCCACGCTCATGGTGACATGCTAACATGCTAACTATTGCATGATGAATTAGGCGTGCTGACGTCTGAGAATCTCATATCTTTCTCAAAGCTTTTATCCAACTTCATTTATTATCTGACGTTTATTCATCCATCAGATCTGAGAGTCGAGCTTTAACATCACCAAGGTTCAGGGTTCGTTTCCCGCATCAAAACAACCTGGCGAGGCCGCGGCGTGTCGGTGCTGTCTGGATAAAAGCAACACAGCAATATAAATGCTCCTGTAAGAGAGTGAGGAAAAGCTTCCAGGAACACAGACATTAGACAACATTACCAGTTAACTGTCCATCAATACCAGGCTTGACACGGTCTCTCTCTCAAGTTCAATACTGCAAACAACAGGAAGGAGGGAGCTGAGCCGCCTGTGCAGTGTGCTAATCCATCTCACTGTGTTTACCTTCCCTCTGTCCATCAACAGCATCACTATAATGTATTCCCACTGTGTGTGGGTTTGACTGGCGTTTCTCTCTCTCCGTCTACTACATAAAATATGTGATGATGTACTTGTCTCCTTTCTGTTGGCATCATCACATTATTACTGTGAACAAAAACAAGCTCCAAGCTGCTGCTCTGAAAGATTTGTAAAGATTATTAAAGCAGCTATTTGCAGCTGAACGTGGTTTCTAGTCAGGAGCAGGTGGAGGTGATTGTCGCCTGACAAGAGCTTCAGCCATTGTTACGTGTACAAGACAAGAGCACTACTTCTTCAGGACAGATTGGAGGTTAGGAAAGAGACGGGCTGAGGCTAGCTGGTTAGCATGCTAACTTCAGTAGAAGAGTTATCAGTGGTGTTTGTTTCCACCTCTGGAGACAGATGTGGGTGAGTAAAGGAAGGAAGTTTGACACTGAACTCACAATGTTTCTTCTAGACTGCTAACGGTAACGTTAGCTTTGTAGCAATAGCAAAACTTACAAATAGCTAAAAAAAGCTGCACAAAAAACGGTAGTAAATTAGATCCAAAAAGTGTTTTAACATCTCTTAACTGATTGTTTTGGTTTTGGTTTCCTGCTTATAAAAGTTTATTGTTCTGTTTACTCTCATCAACCTGGTTTCCAGTGACAGCAGAAAGATAAACTATCAGCCCAGCACCTAACGACAGGCACAGTTAGCACAGTTAGCAACTAGCTGGTGAACATGGTGGAGCTTTCAGCAGCCAATGAGTTGACAGAGACCAACTTACATTCACCAGAAACTCAACTCCAAATAGGTTTCTACTAATAATACAGATCTAAACCTTGTTTTATGATTGGAGATAAATCAGTCTGTTCAGCGCATAGCATAGTTCAGTTTAAGTTTAGCTTTAGCTAACTGGGTTTTCTTTGCTCCCAGAATTGTAGGCTGTTTAATAATGGAGATTACATGTACATGTATTTGAACATTATGTTGTTGCATGGCTTTACAGCAGTTAGGTGACATTTAAGGAAGCAATCTGGATTTCAGTCAAAGAAAGACATGACAGCTGCTTGTCTGCAACCCTTTTGTTTTTTTGCAATAATGAGGATTTTAGAAAAATGTTACTTTCACTTCTGACTCAGACATAACCACAGTGAGATCCTCCACATAATGAAAAATTGCAGCTAATTTTACTCCCTGCCTCAGCATGTAGCCCTCCCTTTGTTATTTGCTCTGGGCCATCAGTGTGTTAAAGTATCATGAATCAAGGCTTAAGTCCTGACAGAGCAGATTAAAATCAGTCTGAGCATGATTGGAGAAGTTTACTTTGTGCTGTTTTTGTAGAGTGGGAGAGTCGAAACAAATCTAATCCCCGTTTCCAGGATTCTCTGTTTCTCCCTTGTGGTGTTCCTGCAACATATTAGACACTCAGTTGGCAGTTTATTAGGTACACCTAGCTCAAACTAGCACAGTCTGATACAACAGTGCTGCAATAAATCCTCCCTCCATGACAGTTTTAATGTTTGGTTTGTGTCAAAACTGTTTCAGAGAGATGCTGATTCAACTGTAAGGTCATTTTGGAGGCTGCAGGTTGTGGTGCTGTTGAATTGTATTGTGTTGTATTGTGTGTTCCACCCATCTGTAACAGTGAGGCTAAATATCAGAAACACCTCTCTGTATAATGCAACACAGTTCAGGCACCACAAACTCTATCCTCTAAAATGATCACACAGATAGCTGAATGTCTCATCTAGGTAAATGTAGCAGTAGCTAACAATCTAGCTTGTTAAATACACATTATTTTCTTACCCTCAGAGTTTGTGAAGTAGATTGTGTCAAGTATCTACAGATGAACGCTAATGTTAACTAGTTTATAACTTTAACGCTGAGTTGCAGTTGAGCTAACTAATATTAGTTTCTAACTTTATTCTTAAGTTATAATTTAGGTAACTAATTTTAGCTTGTTCTTAACTTTAGCTTTAAGTTACTGTAGTGTACTATCCACTTCATTTCCTTCTATTTCAACATTCTAAATTGTTGTATGTTCTTCTTCTATGTATGTTTTATTCTTAAGTTAAGGAATGGTGTCAATTAAGGCTTTGTCAAAGGTTTCCTTGAACCACTTATTGTAAGTTGAATTTAAGGAATGTGCCTTAGGAGGCAAAACTGTTTACCCATTGGTTTTCTGGTTGACACAGTACAAGAGACTCAGGATGTGGGGGTTTTATGCTGGCCTAAAGGTCAAAGGCCAGAGACCAGAGGCCGTAGACCAGATCTTGTCTACCATTTGGGTGAAGGCTTCTTCTTATTGGAAGAAGTGCACATTCCAAAGGTGGGATAAGACAGATAAATAGAGGGGTTTGTGAGACGGTAAAGGTGAGATCTCACATTGGCAGAGATGCTCCAGGATTCGGCCTTTTTGACACTGTTTCTTTCTTGTAAATAAACTTCTTTTTGATTACAAGTAAAGACGTGTCAGCGGTGATCACTTCTTCACATCAGCACCTCAAGATACCACATCACAATTTAGCTAAATAATATTAGCTTGTTCCTAACTTTAGCCTTAAGTTAGAGTTTAGCTAACTAATTTTAGCTTGTTCCTAACTTTAGCCTTAAGTTAGAGTTTAGCTAACTAATATTAGCTTGTTCCTAACTTTAGCCTTAAGTTAGAGTTTAGCTAACTAATTTTGGCTAGTTCCTAACTTTAGCTTTAACTTTAAGTTCACCCTGGAATTCAGGAGTCTTACACCCTTCAAAATATCTGGGCTTCTATTGGATGGATTGGATGAAATTTTGTACAGCTAGTAATCCTCCCTGGTGGTCAGCAGATTTTTCCTCTAGCGCCACCATTAGGTCGACGTATGTGGTCTCAAGTAAATTGTCTTAACAAATGTTGGATGGAACGAACATTTCGTGCCACTATCAGGTCAAAGTTTCAGTTTGTCTAATGCTTTGGTTTATGACTGAACAAAATGAGTACGGTAAATAAACATTGGTTAGCATGCTGACATTAGCTTTAAGCACCACTGACAGAGACACTCGTCCAGCTGGAGACTCTCTGTCTTTTTAAACCATGAACATAAAACCACCTGTCAGTCCAGCACTGACCCTGATATCCACACAACAGTAAAAAGATGTGCCAACCAAGGCAGTCCACAGTTTCCAGGGTTTTCTTATCAGCGCTGCATTTATTCACACGCACGCTTCCTGTCAGTTACTTGTCAAGCAACAGAAGAATAAAAGTCTTTGTCAGAAAATAATCTTAAAACATTTACTAGTTAAAATTAATTGTTAATGCTTTAATAGTTAATTTCATGTTGGGTCTGATGCTTTCACTGTACTGCCAGATTCTACTGACTGATTTTGATTAAAACGCACAACAGATTTATACTAATGATCTCATTCACATCCATGTGAAATCATGTGTTACACTGCTATCAGATGGCTGCATCACATATTGGTTAATAAGTACTTTATTACTGGCACTAAGGATGGACTTTGACATAGACGGTGACACAATGACCCAGTTGCCTCATTCAAGTTTATGAGCTTGTTTGTCAACCTGATGCTAGTTCTGTCATGGTCTGCCCGAAGAGGACACGTTTTTTGGACTTTTGGACTCTTTAAGTTTGGACATTTGATTCATTTCCTGTTTTATTTTGTAGTAGAGACCCTTGTGTGCCCGCTGTGTTTTATTACTTCCTGCTAATTGTGTTTCACCTGTGTTCAATCACCCTTGCCTCCCTGGTGTGTATTTAGTCTCTCGCTGGTCTTTGTCAGTCTGTTTCTTGTCCCACGGTTGATATCCTGTTGTAAATCCAGTTTGTCCTCCAGTTTTACTCCGGTTTCCTTCAAATCTTCAGTTTGTCGGGCTCCAGTATTTCCTGTTTCGATTTTGTGTTCCTTGTTGGTTTTAGTTGGATTCTTGTTTTGTAATTCATCTTTTGTCATTAAATCACTTTTTTTCTCCCACCAATCCCCTTTTATTGTCTGTATTTGGGTCTGATAATCGTTCATACGTGACAAGTTCATGTTCATTTTCTCAGTGTTTATTTGTCCACGCTGGCGACAGTCAGAGCAGCAGCCATTTTGTTTTCCAGTTGTCAGTCTCCCCATTTCATTCTCGTGGACACGATATCTCAGTAAAATATTGACGGAACTTCTTCAAATTTGGTACAAATATTCACCAGGACTCAAGGATCAACTGATTAGATTTTGAGGTCCAAAGGTCAAAGGTCAAGGGCATAGTGACCTCACAAAACACAGTTTTGGCCTTTTGAACGCAATATCACTGTAACAGCTTGAGGGAACTTCTTCAAATTTGGCACAAATGTTCACTTGGACTCAAGGATGAACTCATTAGATTTTGGTGGTCAAAGGTCAAGGTCACAGTGACCTCAGAACACACTTTTTAGCCATAACTCAAGACTTCACTTCATTATTTTATATGACTCTGGATAAACAGGGATGTAACCTGAAACTAGTCATGGATGCAGTTAACCATGAGGAGGTAACTCTAGTTTTGTCTCTGATGAGACCCGCTGGGGATCCAGGACTAAGACCCAACTCACGCACATATCCAGAGTCACCACCGCCGACCACAGAACGCCACATTAGCCCCCTCTTACCCACCACTCAAAGTGTTTTACACTACAAGCCACACTCACCCATTCACACACATTCATACAGCGCTTCTAACACACATACACACACACACACACACACACACACACACACACACACACACACACACACACACACACACACACACACACAAGCGACAGTGAACTTCTTCTGCCCCGGGACCCCAAGGGATCACGGAGGTCCCATTGAAACGAATGGGAGGGCTGTTCCTCCCTGTGGTCAGGAGAGGGGAGCAGTGAAGCAAAGTGACCCCAACAACCAGGAGGTGAACTGGAGACACGATCAGGGATCAACACATTCCTCAGTTGATCCCAGAGAGACGGAGGTGAAACTGGGGAGGTAGAGAGAAAACATGGGTCACAAGAGGAAGAACAAGAGAGAAAAAGGATGAGTTACACCTGAGATTCACCTCTGAAGCTTTGAATGAGAAAGGTGAAGAGACTGTGGGTGCGTCTGTTTGGTGAAGTGACACTGTGTTTGGATTAAAGTATGACAGAGAGAGAGAGAGCGAGTGCGTCAGAGTCTGTGTTTTCCCCTGAAATAGCACGAAGAGATTTGAAGTCTGTTTCTAAGGAGAAAGAAATAAGTGACTTAGAGCGTTTAATGAGCGAATAGCAGAGCAGCAGCTCAGCCGAGCGGATAATGCTTCGTTAAGGAGACGCTGATTGGCCTGCGAGCTAATCCACCAGCAGCCACATGGAAATAATGAGGCCTTTTGTTCAGTAAGAAGAGAGGGATCCAAGACACGAGAGACAGAGTGGACACAAAGGAAAATATGACACTTTATATTTACTGTTTCTGTGGATCAAACAAACTATGTACAACATGTTAATTAGGGATCAACAGATGCTGAGAAGTGTATTTTGAACTCACTGTCTCACCTTTATGCTAAGCTAATCACGTCCTGGCTCCAGCTCAGGACTCCTGTGAACATGAGTTATGAGGAATTTTATTATTTTAAAAACAGAAACTTCTTATGTTTAATTTTCATGATCTGAACGTGTTGAAAAAAAAACAAAAACCAAGTTCAATGGAAATCCTGTCACGTAAGCTGCGTCCAAGTTCAGGGGTCGCATCCTTCGGAGGACGTGGTGTGTCGCCGCGAAGGCAGAACTGAAATGAGACGCTCTGGGCAACGGAGAAGTTTGGCTTTGTATCGCCATTTCTAGGGAAGAATCCACCTGCTGGATCCTTCGTTGACCAGGAAAAGAAGGACGCATTTGAAGGAAATGGTTCAGTCTAGTCTTTAAATGCAGCCTCTTAAGGATGCAGCCACCGCCTGCCCCGTATTTCAAAATAAAATGCTGCGTCCTGTACTGAATCAGTATATTTTTGTTCATTATTTCATTTATAAACTATATGTCCTCAAAGTTATAAATAAATATATAATTATATGATTTACAAATAAATATATAAAATACGTCACATGATGTCACCTACAGGTAAAGACAGCAGGACCCTCGTCAGCTGTTGATGTCTGGAAGTCTGTGATAAATATTATAACTATTTTCCATCCATTCACTCAGATTTGGGGCTCTCCTGTTTGTGTTTGCTGCTGTAATTAAGATAATTAAGATAAGAGTTCACCTGTAATACACACCTCGCAGGATGGTGACACACACACACACACACACACACACACACACACACACACACACAATCACTCACTCACTCTCTCTCTCGGTACCTGTCTGGAAAATGAGGAGTGTTTCATGCATGGACACAGAAACAGACTCGGGGGAGCACAACTCTTTCCCAGAATGCTCTGCAAAACATAGCCCCTGTCATGGTAACGGATCGACTTTATGTCTCTACGCTCAGCAGCAATGATTATTTCCATGGCAACAGCTTGAAAAGTTGCATAGCAACAATCATAATCGTGCCAGCCGTATCTCAACAGTAATGTCTCCTATCCTTTAATCGTTCTCTCTCTCTGTGCACAGAACAGAGAGAAGAAGAAGAAACTGACTGACATCCAGAGCCGAGGCCGTAATGAGGCCGTGTTTTCACCGCTACAGTCTTGGCTTGGGTTGAAATGATCTCCAATAATATAAAAGGATGATCAATAATCAAACAAAAGACTGAAGGTTGAACTCTCAGATCATAAAACAGAGCAGCGATATGACGCCAGGACATCCTGCCCCTCTTCTGTTTGATCAACCATAAAACCGTCAGCTGCAGCTCTGTCCACACTTTCCCTCCAGCTCTTCTTCATCGTGCAGGTCACATGACTGACGTTCGTTTACAGAAGCTGTGAACACGTTAGAAAAAGTTCATAGAAGTAAATAACTTAAAGCTGTTCACAGTCCTTCACACGTTCAATATAAAACAACTAAAAAACAAAGTTAGAGTAGGAATGTTTTTGCCCCCTAGTGGTCAGGGGCCAGTTACACAAAACACCTTAAGTTTTCTACTTAAGTAAAAGCACTTAAGGTTTAATTTCTCCTTAGCTGAGGGAGTTACATAAAGGCGTTGAAGGCACAGAATCTCTTAAAATGTTTCCGTAGTTAAGGACAAAAGCAGTAAAATTCTACCGTTTCCATGGAGACCGTTGATTTGCCGCCATTCACCCTTGTGATAGGGCGACCTATTCTCACTGTCATCCTCCTGTTGTTTTCATGGGAACTTTAAGGTCTTTTGTGCAACAGTTTAACTGATTTTAAGTGATTCCTGGGGCAGGTTGCACAAAACATCTTAAGTTTTCCACTTACTTAATCATTTCTGAGGGAGGTACTTATAGGTGAAAAAATGTAAGGCATTTGCAGCAGTGAAAGAGTTTTTACAGCTGTGTCGTTAAAGGTGTCATTTTATTCTTTTATCACCATAAACTCAGTCATGATGCAGTTAAGTTTGTTTTCTTCCTTACTTTGGTCACTAAGGTCTTTTGTGCAACTGTTGGTGACTTTAAGTGATTCGTTAAGTATAAAACAAAGATGAGGAGAAAACCTTAAATATATTTTAAGGAAACCTTAACTAAGACTTTAGGGAGAATCATAACTTAAGGTGTTTTGTGAAACTGGCCCCTGAAACTTTCTTTTTACTACATTTTTCGGTGATTTTGGAAATTTAACACATTAACGTCCAAAAATCTAATTTTTCCTTGCAAATTCAAATGACCAGAAATACATTTTTATCATTGTTTGGTTCATTGAGACTCACACTGTCCAATAACACAGACACTTAATTTAAAAAAAAATCTATGTTGGTCAGCTGTGTTAACATTGTGTGGTGGCCACTGCAGCACGTCAGAAATCTGCAAAACTACAGTCGAGCATGACGCAGCAAATATTCCTTCTTTAGGAATTCACTGCACAAATGTGAACACATAATAATGATGATGATAATAATAATGATAATAATAATAATAATGATAATAATATTAACCTTGTCCACAGAAGTGGAAACTGGGCAGGTTAAAACACCTCACTGTGACTCAAACATTTCACGTTGATATTTCAACTCTCGAGCTAAAGAGTGAAGTCTCCGTTGCTAAAATCAATGTGAACCAATGGTGCATCAAATGGAGAAGATCAATATTAAAGTTTTTTCATTCACAGTTATATGAATATGATCCTTAGTTAAAGTGTGCAGAAAGCCAGTGGTGTGGTCCTTTAAATAATCCTGATGTCATGACCAGAGGAAGCTGTCTGACTGTTCAGAGCTGCATTAACGCTCGCATGAATGGAGACGGAGAAACAGGCCGACTAATGAGATTGTGTGCTAAGTTGTGGGAGAGAGAGAGAGAGAGAGAGAGAGAGAGAGAGAGAGAGAGAGAGAGAGAGGTTTAGCTCCATAGGGGATAAAAGCCCCAACCTTTAAACAATGTCAAAGAGTACGAGTATCTATCTATCTTGTTCGTGCACAGTCTGGACTCTGGAGATTTGAACGTTACATCATCAAATCTGTAAAAGCAGAAATCTGAAACTGATCTGAACTAATAACTTTAATCTTGTAGCTTTAATGTCATTGGATCAACTTTCGTGTCTTCGCCCAGTTTCCATCTGACTGGTGTTGAAGTGTCAGAGTTTTTACCTTCACCACACAAAGAGAATTGCATTCACTCTGCACTCGTCTAATTATAAAACATTTTCTCTGCTCAGAAATGAACTGACCCCCCCACACACATGCACCCCCCCCCTCGCCTGTGATGCTGGTGTTTACGAGGAAGTGGTGCATTTATTTGGGTTTAATCCCCCTCCCTGGCCGGCCGGGGCAGTCAGATGACAGGCGCTAATCTCTGGCTGCCTGACTGCCTGTTTGGTAATATGGGATTAAAAGCGAGCACGCCTCCATCACGTAGCTCCCGACCCAACGAGAGAGGGTGAGCGCTGATGATGACGATGATGAACTGAAACGGCGGATGATGAGCAGTGTCATCTCTTTCTCTTCCCACTTTCATTCTCACTAAGCCGTTTTACTTTGTCTCGGAATTTACCGAAACACGGGGGGGGGGGGGGGCTTTAAAGTTGTAGTGTGAAGATGAAGATTCAGTTTTTACTGAACTTACTGTGATAATATGGATTTGATGCCACGTGTATTTCTACAGTAAACAAACATATTTGTTTGTTGTATCATGGCGGCAGCAGTGATGGAAAGTCTTTCAAATTGTAAACAAATCAATAATCATCTGGGATCTTAACACGAAGCCAAATGGTGATCACCTAAATATCATATATCAGATATTATTAGAGTCTAATTAAGATTTATTGATTATAAAAAACTTGTCTTCATGATGATTCTCCAACCTGAGCGACCATCAACCCTCTAATACGACGTGTTGGTTCTTCATGTAAACGTCAGACAGATAATTTAACTTGTTCATTAACTAACGAGAAATGACGAAGTCTGAGTGAAATTATAGTATTATTTTATTTATATGTTAGCATTAGCAGGTATCGGTGTCTGTGCTCACCATACATGACTTGTTTAGTCCATTAACTAGCTACTTAGCCAGCATATGAATTGGCCTTGAGTTAGCCATCGAGCAAGACGCCCAGCTGTGCTAACAATGCTAGCTGGGAGTTAGGGGCGGAGTCAGACACTGCCAAGATGGAGACAGTGGATCAGCTCACTCTGAGCTCCAGAGACCTGTGGCTGACGTCACAGAGGCGACGTCCATGTTTGGTTCAGTGTAGACGAGCTAAAGTAGAGCTAGCATGCTAGCATGGCTGTAGATTCTCTTATTCTTCTTGGTTTATGTGTTTACGTTTTTCTTTTGCTTCAGAAACATGAATCCTCTCTGTCACAGCCAGTTCTTCTGTTTGAGGTGATATTACAACATTTGGGGAAGCGTCTCAGTCTCACTCTGTCTGACGGGAAATACTTGAACTGAGTTTGAAGTGTCTTCCTCTTTCTACTCTGTTGCTGCTCTATCATCAGTCTGTTGTAATCTGCCTCCCTGTTTGTCTCTGGGGGGTGAACACGTCTTTTCTTTTTCTTCTCCAGATATTAATTGATGTAATTATCCAATATGACTTCACCACAGCAAGTTTTGTATTTTTAAATATTCAGCAGCTGAAATGTGACAAGCTGCTGCTTCACAACCCCGTGTGAAGGCAGAGAAGAAGAAGAAGACGCTCTGATGGTATCATCATAAAAACTGACAGGAAACAAATACAGATTGTTTGACATTAAACACAGCCGTGCATTTATCCTTTTTTCTCTCTGCCTCTTTTCAGGAAGTCGACCATCTAGATGTTTGTCTCTTTTCCTGTCACATGACCACTCGTCCACCGACACTGTGGAAACACAACAACACCCTTCACACGGTGTCACAGTCTGCAGACACACTGAGCTGCTGCTGCAGAGACCGAGGGAAAGAAAGAACATACAGATAAACAGATTATTTCACCTCTAAATACAAGTCAGAGTGAAGTGTGGCGTTGGATTTCTGTATTTCCCTGAATGCATTGTGTACAAACACAATTATTTTAATCATGTTTTGTTTCGTTTTCTTCTTTTTCTCTGATCTTCGGCTCACTATCTGCAGTTCCTCCTTTACCTTTATGCATTTCTTTATTTTAAACTGTTTATAATTCCAGAGCTCTTCAGAGCACATGCAGGTCCCGGGTATTATTGTAAAGATAAGATACTCTGGACTTTTATTGTGCAGGTTTTTCTTTCTCCTCGTCCCTCACTGTGGAGCTGGGGAGGTTTTAGAAACAGACAAAGATTGATGCGCTCTGTTTTTCTGTAACAGCCATAACACAGGCAGTGAAGTTGAAATTGAGATTGGACAGACGTGACTCAGAGTTCTGAGCATCAACAGAAACTAAACATCCTCAAACACTGAAAATTCACCTGAATGTTACGCTGACTCAGTCACTTGAATTTGTCTGAACTGGTTTTGTTCTGGACGTTTATATTACGACATACAAGGAAACTAACTACCTTCAGTCCTCTCACTTTTATTTTGGTAATAACACGGGACTTTTGTTTTTGTCCTTGGGTGTTTTTTTTTTTAACTCACAAATGACGTTTTACTTTGGCGGGACAAGATAACTGCAACCCAGAAACCCAGGATGTTGACTATTTATATTTATTATACATTTATTTTTTCATTTTACATTCAATATGAAACATATGAATTCATGAATTGTGAATCTGAACATTATAAGTGTAACATGAGGGATTGATATGTGGCGGTCTGGATCATGTTTGATAAAAGAAACAGCTGGATGGAGACAGATTGAGTTCACTTTTCTCCGCACTTCGTCTTCTTCACAACAACAACAACACTTCCTGTCTCTAAGTCACATGTCACTAAACAAACCAATCAGAGGCTAGAAGGACTTGGGCTCATTTGAATAAGTGGAAAACTACAGAGAGGGATTCAGGAGGTTCCTGTAACTGCAGATGTAAATATTTAAACTTGTAAATATGTAAATGTTAATGCAATAATTGTGTAAACATAAATATGTAAATAATTAACAGTATAAACAATGTAAATCTATTTTTAGCAAATGACCTCACATATACAGTATGAATTAACATGTAGAGCTTACATGAGGTTAAAGCGTCCACAGTGCTCCGACAG
>NC_079365.1:31055000-31192500 GCF_021018895.1 Seriola aureovittata | reverse complement strand
CCTAAATCCCAGCTAATCCATGTACCAGGCTGTAAACATGTTTATTTCTGCTGTAAAGTTGGACATTTTAACATGGGAGTCTCTGGGGACTGACTCACTGTTGGAGCCAGACTCTAGTGGTCATTAGAGGAACTGCAGCTTCTGGTTCTTGATGTTTCAGTCTTGGAGGTTGGTGGTAAGACAGACTGTTGTAGCCATGAACTAGCTTAGCTTACAGCTAACAGCTTAAACATTAACACTAACAACTAGCATGAATAATATTTACATAGACTCACAATAAACATGATTTAAGTTTGAAGAGTTTAACTACACGAAATGTGGAATAAGGACTAAATTGAGCAGGTGTCGAGTGAATCAGGTGATTCCTAACTTGGAGAAATTGACAATGTTACAACCACCCCCGCTGTCCCCTGCTGTAGAAATGTTGTTGAAAGGTGCTACAAAATTAACTTCCCCACCCTTATAAAAAAAAAACTACTTTCTTGCCCTTGCATCTTTCGCTCTCCTACCGTCAGTCTTGTTTCATTTGTTTACTCTTGCACCACGGTGTCACAACCAGTTTGACGATGTTGTAATGGTTGGTGAAAATAGGCCCATTATTGGGTTGATTTCCTGTGTCGCTGCTGTGGAGGACAGGTGGACAGGTGGACAGGTGGACAGGTGGACCTGCAGAGTGATACTTAATGATCCAGACCAGACCACTTCATTTGATAGGAGAGCGAGCAGGATGTTTGGTTCCTCGATCTTCAAACTGACTCATTTGGATGATGCAAAGTTGCTTTCAGGAACCTGTGTGTGTGTGTGTGTGTGTGTGTGTGTGTGCGTGTGTGTGTGTTTGTTTGTGTATTTGAGTGAAACAATTCTTTTCAAAGTCAGTTTGTGTGTTTGATTATATAACAGGCAGAGAAACAACACCAAAGCACAGGAGTTGCTCCACATCTGCCTGCCAGTCTGTTGTATGTCTGTTGTGTGTGTGTGCGTGTGCGTGTGTGTGTGTGTGTGTGTGTGTGTGTGTGTGTGTGTGTGTGTGTGTGTGTGTGTGTGTGTGTGTTTTGGCAGGTGAAAGCTCTTAAATGTGAACAGATTTCTTAGAAAACACATGAGCAGTAACATTTGAGGTAAAGTTGGTGAAATGTGATTTTCAGCTCCAGAACACTGGAGCCTACAGCCTAAAGAAAATGGCACCAACCCATGTACATGAACTGACAGGTGCGGTTACCATAGTTACAGCATAGTTACGTGTTCTATTAACTAACAGATCTCAGAGTCCCAGAACAACAACACGTGTATCAACGTCTAGGAAACTAAGAAACTGTGAGAAATAGAACGAGGAGAAACTCTCGTCTGTGTTTACAGCTCTGAGAGGATCCATGGTGTCCGCTGCCATACCGACCAGTACAACATGTCCACTGGGTCCGCTCCTCTACAGTATCTATACACACTGAGTCATTTGTTTAGAGCATTAAATTCACTTTTTAATGTATAAAAAAGTCTGTATTAGTCTGAAGATAGAGGGACGCTCCTGCTCTGATCGACTTTGTTGGCTCGTTCCACCTTCAGGGAACCTCAGACCAGAACAGTCTGGACTGAGACTGTCTCGTCTGCAGGGAATGGTTCTGACTTTACAGAAAAACTCAATTTTATGAAATATAGATGCAAAATAAAAACTCAGACAACGTTCTGTGGTACAGAAATCAAAACCAAGTCTTGTATCACAAACTTGTATTCAATATTCCAGAAACAGATGCTCGGGGGAAAATGAAACCTTGATAGAGATGTGATGGAGCTGAAAACCAGAGCAGGATGCAGCTGCATCCAGTGGAGGTCTGAGGTAGATATTGCACAAGTTACAGATCCATCTCCTTAATAAACACCGACATCAAAATCATCAGCAAAGCACTAGAAACACGAATAGAATCGTAGTCTCATCAGCCAGATCAAGCAGGATTTATTAAAGGCAGACCCTCTTAAAATAATCCTTAATGAAGATTATATCCCACCAAAATGACTCTAAGACTCTCATCCTTTCACCAGATGCAGAGAAAGAATTTGACAAAGTAAACTGGACGTTTCTTATAAAAACCCATTTATAAGATTGATTAAAACAAACCACAGAGACACCAGACTTTCCTATTTCTCTTTTTCAAGCCATTAGCAGCAGCAATCCGCCAAAACAACAACATCACAGGCAGCCGCACTGATAGGACAATACATAAAATCAGCCCATGTGCAGACGATGTTCTCCTATTCCCACCAAATCCAAACAAATCAATCAAAGCCATCAATACATACTCCAACATCTGACTTTACAGTAAGCTGACATATGCACTCACCGTACACTCAACACAACTGAAGACTACCTCCACACACTCTGGCTCTTTCCATCAATAACAGCGTTTCTGGAAAGAAGTAACCAGCACACTGTCCCCACTCCACGGCTGTAACAGCCCGATACCCCCCTTCAGTGTGCACAACACATGTTCATAACCATAATAGTTCCTTTCCTTAGAGAGACGACAGGAATCATCTACCAACATGCTAACTAGCTAAAAGCTCCTCAGACTGCGGCTTGTTGTTGTGTTTCCTCTTCTCTCCTATGACATCATATGATGGACAGACGGTTCATCCAATCAGCTGCCAAGTATTTTTTGAAAACTGACATAATTTAATATGTATTTTACTTTGTCGTAGAGTTAGTTGCATTTGCAAAGAAAAGTCACAGAAATCAAATGGCTCTACTCGTGTGTGTGTGTGTGTGTGTGTGTGTGTGTGTTGTGTGTGTGTGTGTGTGTGTGTGTGTGTGTGTGTGTGTGTGTTTATGTGTGTGTGTCATCTGAGCATCAGTTGCTGATGTTGCTGCAATTGATGATCTCATGTTCACGTTGTTTTTCTGAAACTAATTGCGCCACTTGACTTTCCTGCAGTCAGGTGACAGCAACAAACACATGAGGTCAAAGGTCACAGAGTTTCACCAACATTCAAGTCAAAACACCGCACAGCACCATGAAACATTAGTCAATTAACTGATTAGTGCATCAATAGACAATCAATAAGCTTTTCTTTGATGAAAATGTTTGAGTTTTGAACTTTTCTGACATTTTAAAGGTCAAACCATCATTTGATTAATGGGTAAATAATTGGCAGATGAATCCATGATGAAAATAATCCTCAGTTACTTTAAAGTTTATAAGTTTAAATACAAAATATATGATCAGTTTCTAAGATGTTAAACATTAACACAGACAATACAAGCAGGTAGACGTAGCTCCACCTTAACCAGCGCGTGTTAACATGAGTGATAATAATCCTATAATATGATGCAGCTATACAATAACACTAACAGACGTCTGATCCTTTTATATTGTGTTGTTGTTACTGCGACTTAAATAAGAAATCTTCCACCAGTGACTAAATCCACCAGAGAAAAGAGAGATTTAAACATAAAAGTTTTCTGGGCCGTCTCCGGCTGTCAATCAGCAGCCGGAGAAAGGCTGAACCAGCGAACCACCATGTTTTCATACATCAGCGAATCTAATTACAGAAGTTTAATGTTTATTTAACGCTGTTTGACGCCAAATCAAGTCCTCAGGTCCTTCAAACTAACTGAGAAAATACGTTATTTGGCCACTAGTTTTCATGGTTAAAGTTTGGTTTAGTCCAGGCACAAAATCGACCTGGTGAACTCATACAATAATTTCATGTTTTTCATTTGTACAAAAAGATTAAAATGCCACCAGGGAATGCTTTTACAGCAAGTGAAACCATGACTAAAACTTTTTTTTATTTCTATTCTATATTTTTATTTTATTTATTTTTACAATGTACATTGATTAACATTTCTGGAAATAACCCAAACTACTAATTTTCAGAGATGAAAATAGCCATTAAAGAGAATCTGTAAAAGCAGGACAAAGCCGATTATTATGGGATAAAAAGTAGGAAACGTCCAATGCAAACACAATCAGTGTAAACAGTGAAAACATGAGGTGATATGGTAAAATCACATCTGAGTGCAGGAGACAGAAACAGACAGGAAGCCGAGGAGGTGAGAGTTCAGTGAGGAGCTGTGATGGCAGCTCTGCCTGTTTTATGATCGTGTGCAAAGCAACAGTCAGAGTCACTATGTCACTTATTCATTGGAGGAAAGCTCCGACTGTGACGGTTGTCTGCTGAATTACGAATGTGATATACGGACAGATGTGAATACATGAATCCATTTTAACCTCAGTGTTATGAAACATAATAAAATACATAACAATATAAATTCAAATAATGTAAATTCATTTCTGCCGTATTCTATAATTGTGCTAATATGTGTTCACAGACGGTGTGAGGTCAACGGGGTCATGGTGTCTGTCCCCGCCCCCGGCTGCAGTTTCAGGATTCGTCACATGATTTCAATAAAACCGCACTTTTATCACGCTGCATGTTTGTTTCGTTTCCCTCGACTTTTTCTCTCATTTATGAGACGTAACGTTTTCTCAAAGACAAGAAAAGAGAGCGTCCTTATCTCCACCCGGCTGCTTTGAGCTGCGAGCGACTTCGTGCCAGTTTCGTGGTTAACTTGAGCAACACATGGGCACTTCCCATTTGCTCCAAGTAGATAAAGTTACATTGTGGGCGCATGGGGGTGTGTGTGTGTGTGTGTGTGTGTGTGTGTGTGTGTGTGTGTGTGTGTGTGTGAGAGAGTGAGTGAGTGAGTGACCTGGCAGCACTAATAAACAAAAAAACTTCCATAAAACTTATGGAATATAATTGTCTTTAGCTTGTAAAGAGCATCAGCTCATCATCAGCAACAAATACATTCGTTTCATATTGAATAATCTAAATGACTCTGTGTCATTGAACTACGAAGCTCCTAAAGGATCATTTTCAGGTTTTTTTTGTCTGTATGAATAAAACCTCGAGGCAACTGAACTTTCTTTTTGAAGAAAAAAAAGAAAAATGAAAAAAAAAATTTCACATTCTATTTCCAATTCCACAAAAAAATTCCCTGCAGATTTTTTTGAGGAAAAAAAAATTTGGGGGGGAAATGTTTTTTTCTACATTTTTCTGTTTTTCACCTGAATAAACAAACCTCATAATAGATTTTTTTTTTTTTTTTTTAATTTTCAAAGTTCCATCCAAATTTTTTTCTTTCTTCCCAGAAAAATCTCACTTGCTTATCGGGGGTTGATTATACAGATTTTAATAAAACTTGAAATTTGTTCATACAAATCATTTTCCTTGTACTGAATCCTGTTCAGCTGAAGGAATATTTATTTTCACATCAGCTGAGACTGATGGGTATTTACAGATTTACATGTTTACTTGAAATTCTTAGTCCTGCATTTTAAAGATTTAGACTCCTCTTTAATGTTTCTTAACTTTAATTATTCCTGTATTCATGTCTTAAACTTCCAGGTTTGTCTAATCTCTTAATTCTACTGTTTAGATTATTTTACAAATGCCCTTGAATGTGTTTTTCTTGCTCAGTCTGGTACATTAACCTCATTTCCTCATTTCCGTCTCACAATCATAACGTACACCTTGGAGGTTACTCTCAGTCATGAAGCCAGTGTAAATTCAGTAGTAAGATAGTGTTTGAAAAACAGCGGAGGAGTGACATTCAGTCCCGGTCCAGGGTGAAGATAACATGCGGATATAAAGAGTTTGTAGGACAGAGGTAAACGCCGGTTGTCGACACATTGCTCTCAGAGATATAAACCAGTCACTCCATTTACATCTATATCCATTTATTATCCATCATGGCATCAGTGAACAGCTTCTCAAAACAGCCAGGAGGCAGGAAGGTGGAGCTGAACGCAGATCAAACACTACTTTGTGTTACACTTGGAATATATATATATATATACAGTATATGTATATATATATATATATATTCAGTTAAAAGAGTGAACATAGCCTAAACAAAGGCAGGCCGGCTGCAGGCGCTGCAACACAGTGGACACCTGACCGGTTGGGTAATCATTTTTATGTGCTTTCCCTGTTATTTGAATTTAGTATCAGATATGTAAACAAGCCTGTGTTATTGTACTCGTTCTTTCCCTCATCACACGTTGTGCCTGCCTCAGCATCTGTCCAAGTATTCAAATCACTCTCCAAACTCCGGCCCACTGCTCACTTCCTTGGTAACACTGAAAACGCTCGGCCTGCAGACGGCAACAGGGGAAGACATTAACGCTCTCCGCTGAAAGTCTCGTTTGACCTTATCCGGTCTGATTGTCCTCATGAAAGCTCAAAATGCAAAGCTGACTTGTAAGAAGGGAAAAACACTTGCACCTGACAATGAAACCAGTGGAAACAGTAGAGGTTGGGAAAAGGCAGAGAAAACCCGGTCAGTGTAAAGTTTAAGTGTCATAAGACCCGACTGGTCGGAGTTATTAGTCAAAATCCGCTCCCAGCCATCGGAATCTCACACTAACCTTTTCAAGATCGCTTGTCGTGGTGTAAGAGGAAATGTGCCGGAGAAAAGATTACAGGGTCAACAAAGGGTCAGACCTCCGCTGCCCATTAATATACAGTATATCAAACTGTAGTGTGCCTGCAGCAAATCTTATTAGGACTGTAAGCCAGCGGCGTGCCATCACGACCAGCAGCTTGACCATTTAAAGCTAAAAATAGACGTCAATTAGAAAGATAATGAAGTGGAAGCGATATCTCTCTGTGAAGACACATGTGCAGATGTGTGTGGAAACTCTATCCTCAGTGTTAAGAGGAAGCAGTAGAAGGTAAACCAGCAAATTAAACTGTGATTTATCATCTCAAACCGGTAAAAGTTGTCTCTTAATCAGCTTGTTCAGCATGTGTGATGACAGGGAGTGAAGCTGGAAACCTCTCACTAACACACTGATTCAATATTTATCGAATAATAATAAGCAAGCAGTTTAATTGTGTTCTGCTCTGTGTCCTGTTATTCCTGTTATTCAAGGTGTAGTGTTCTTTATGCAGGACCTGCAGTGAGTCTGAGAACAGTAGAAACAGCACAAATGGACATATGATATGTTTACGGCCAGTTTAAAGGAAGGATCCTAACACTAGTTCAGCCAGAAGAAGACGTGCAGAAAGAAGCAGGAAGTACAAAATCATTAGGAGAGTTATAGTAATGTATGTTGTCACAAAGCACCAACACTCCACATAGTACAGCACAGTAAATACCCAAAGGTCTGATGGTGATAACACGGATTCAATTTAATGTTAAGTGCAACAGAGACGTTACCTGCCAAAGGAATATTATACAAAACATATCAGCTCCTTAAGAATACCATTAGGAACCATTAAGTCTTTATAGCAGGACACAGTCAGTGTAGGAAAATGATGGTGAACATCAGCTGTTCTGTAACAGAGGACACTGTTCACTCATTAAATTAAACCCCTTTATGAATCTTCAGGGCGTGAACAAAATATTTGTTAATCCACATTTATCATTCTTAACAGTGAGTTAGCGTTTAGCAGCTTTTGTTATTTATTAGCCTACAGGCTAAAATGTCTGAGTTTGGAGCTACAGCTTCTGTCTGGGTGTTTAGAAATTAAATTAATTAATTAATTAATTAATTAATATTGTTACCTTTACCTGATTGTATAATTATGTTATTAGTTATAGGCCTGTATATTGAGAAATCTGCTCTTCTAGCCTAATGAAGTGGAATGAAATGATTAAAATGATTATAAAAATACTGAACCCCAGGATCAGTGTTTTAGAGGATTCATTGAGGGATTTCACCTGATTACAGTTTATTCAGCGCTGCTCTGTCTGGAAAACACTGATTAATCACTAAATCAATCGTTTATCGTGTCTATTTTCTCTCTCTCACACGCAGGACTCTTGTTTTGGGATTCATCACAGTGGAGTTAACAACTTTGCAGCGGCGCTCTCTGAAGGTATTTATGCTTCCTCCCCCTTAATCCTCCTTGATTCCCTCTCACTCGTTGCCTGGCTTTAGTGTTTCTGGGGAGTGGCGGGGTTGGTTTACACGTTCAGGTGAGTGATGTGTGATGGACTGATTGTGGTAGGTCTACATGCCAAAACCTGATTTTTTTAATCCCAGTCCAGCCTTGTTTGTTAAGGTGGTATTGCTGTAAAGTGTCTACAAACTGCAGCCATTCAAAATATGATTAAAGAGATTCATAATAAACCAGCTGCTGAAGTGATGCCTCAGGGCTAAAATGCTAATAAAGCTACAAAATAATAAATATTATAATATTATAAAACAAAACGTGATCACACAGCTGTATACTGGGACACTGCTGTACATTATGCATTTAAGTAAGAACCAGCTGCAGCTGTTTCTCTGCTACTGCATGGACTCTTCACACTGTGCTTCTTTATTTCCACTGCCGCGCGTGCACCCCAGCGCCTGCTCTCGGTGCGCGCGCCTGGTGGGCTGGTGGTGGTGAGGTATCCAGGAGCGCGCATTAGATTCTGAGCGTGTGCCCGTGAGAGCCGGTTTAGATACCAACCAACCAGCTCGTGAAATGGGTGGGGAGAACTGCCACTTTAATGCTCCTTAATGCTGCGTTCACTTGCGGCTCGTAAATCTCCACTTCGCCGAGTGAGACGGAGATTGTTTTAGTTTTTCAAACGGTTTTTGAATGTTAGTGGTTGGAAGGTGATGAGGAAATGAACTGGAACAGAGCTGCTTTTGATGAGGGGGGAAAGTGCACGAGGCATGTTTCCGTTTACTGCTGCTGGCGTGCATTGATTTTGGATAATTCACACAGATGTGTCCAACTGATCATCTTCTTTATCATATTGGTGCTATCTTTATATTCCATTTAATGCCTTTTAACTTTTATTTAAACTCTTTTCATTTTTGAAGAAGCAGCTCACACAACAACAGCAGGTCCTGAAAGATGAAACTGTGACGACATCAATGTAAAGTGCGAAACATCTTTAACACTGATGCATTTCAAAGTTCAGTTTGAATCAGGAGCAAAACCTTCATCTGAAGCCAAAAAAAAAACATGGCAGTAAACAGTCTATACAGCCAGCACGTGTACTAATTCCGATGTTATCTGCGGTCCGTGAAGGCATCAGACACACGGCTCTCCTGTTGCTCTGAGAGGAGGCAGGCCGGTGATTTTCCACTGCCGCTGATGTCTCCGGTCCCCCCGTTTTAAGAGACAAATGTCAGAAAGAGAGGCTTATAAATAGGCTAAAATATAGGCTACCGACGCGTCCAGCCCTCAGTCGCTCTCACGGACACCGGAGGACACGGACAAGACGAACCGGACAAGGGACCGCGCTCAAAGGACATTAAAAGGACAAAATAAAATACAAAATCACATCAACAGAGCAGGTAACGGAAAAAAACGACATCCTCGTTACACACCTATAAAGCAAAGCCAGGGCGGGATTACTGCGCTGCTCTTTTATGATTTTTTATTAGAAATAAGATTTTGAGGCTTTTATTTGTGTCTTCATTGTGGATGAATGAAAGCAGGTTTTTGCAAACAAAGAAAACCAATTAAGAAGAGTTAATGCGCATTAATGGGTTTTTAGGAAAGAAACGGAGTGGACGGCCAGTAGTTGTGTTTGGTGGCTGTCGGGCTGCAGCTGCTGTGAATTTAAGGATGTTTCCCGAATGGGAATTTGGAGAAATGCTGTTGTTTCTCTGCGCGTGGAAGGAGAACTGCTGGATTTTGTCTGTTTTTCTTAAAAGCTTTAAATGCAGCACGAGCGCGGCTGATGCCATCACATGTTGTTTTATTTGTATTTTCCCTCGTGTGTTTGGCTTTGAAAGGATCTTTTTAATTGTTCATTTTATTCATATTCTTGGTTTTGTTTCAGATGTGGATCAGACCATTTTTAAGACTTTCGTGTTCTTTTTCTTCCGTAGAGCCGCAGTCAGTTCACACATGTTATAGATTTGCAGTCTGTGGAAATTAAATGAATTAGCTCTCATGTATTATTTCAACTTCACCTCATTTAATTCCGTTATTGAGCTACTCCGCCTGAAAAGGGGAAGTGAGGCGCTCGGCGCGGTGAGAAGGCGGGGATGCTGCTCGTCAGGCGCACGTTGCGCATCGTGCGCTGCTTCTCCGAACCACGAGCCTCCCTCTCTCTCTCTCTCTCTCTTTCTCTTCTTCCTCATAGTCTCTCTCTACCTTTGTCTCGCTTCCTCTTTAACTCGGCCTCGGTGATTAACCACTTGTTGTGACAGTGAAGATGAGATGTTGGAAAGTGTCAGGAGGCTTTGTTTCAATATGCACTAAAAAAGTATCTTATATTTTGCACAATTTTCTGTTTTCAACATGTAGTGCACATCAGACATCAAATGCACCATTTCTCAAACGCACATCTCTACGTACAGTTTGTGCAGCTTTGCCTTTATATGTATTTGAGTTGTCGCTGTGGGTTGTTTTCATTCTTGTGTCTGAATGTGAAAAAGTGCCAAGTGTCAGAGTGTGGTCGGGTTGTGATAGCAGGTAGCTGGTTCCATTTTGGATCCGTTTCAACATTGGAAAATTACCCAGAGATGTCAGCGCTCAGAGCGTAACGTCTGACAGAATTTTTTTTTTTAGTGTAGAGCATCGCACAAAACATTCAGACAGATGATAAAAATCCATATTTTGAATTTTAGTTCTTGCAATTAAACTCATTTCTAATATTTAGACTGATTCTCAGTGAAGTGAAACCTGAACAAATTGGATTCTGAGTTAACCCCGTGCTCTCCAACCTCAACCCTGCCTGGTTTTGAGGGGGACCATGTTTGCATTTAAGGGGGAAAAGGCTCCGATCGCTTGTTTGCAGTTGAGTTTTCATGGGCTGGATAGATGTATCACCCTCGCCCCGAGTCTGGTGTTGCATTCATTTCAGTGAAAATGGAGGAATTCTGTAGTTTTGCTTGGTAGTCTTCCTGTCAGTCTGTTTGTCTTTCTGTCAGCACTGAACGCTGCTGTATTAACTGCAGCCTTGTTTGTTGTTAAATCATTTATTAAGTCAGTAACCTGAGGTTAGTGGAATGTGTGTGTGTGTGTGTGTGTTGGTGAAATCTCAGCCACAGGCACGGCAGCATTTCCAGAGTAGCTTCTTCAGATGAAAACTGAGCCGTCGGTGACAGTGAATAAAAACATCACCCAGTTATTCGAGCGGAGCTGATGCCAAACTTTTACGGCCGCGCGTCCTTGACTTCAGCTGCGGCCGGACCTTCACTACCGCTCTACATATTAACCAGCACCAGTCCCTGACCTGCACACTCCTCTCAGTACACAACGTCTTCAGTGTCATTACAGCTGCCCCTTTAATCTCATATGATTTTGTAAAACTGTGTTGCACTTGTAGCTTGAGCAGCGAGTAAACTGTGGTTGGCAGCTTTGAAAGATTCCTTTCACCTTGGCAGCTAGTGTTGATTTACAGCTCGCACCAGTGGAGGGCCAGGCTAAATTCTGTAGCCTGATATCAAGTGCACATCTCTGTGCAGTGTCAGGATGATGGACGGGTGAATGTCCTCTTCAGGCTGTTGGACCGGTTTGCCAAAGAGATGTTGGAGCGTCCAGATCTGTGCATCAAAACTTGATCGTCAACTAGAAACAGGAAGTGGCGAGCAGAAGCACTTTGACAGATTTCATGGAAAGTTTGTTTATATGCAGTTTAATGACGACTGCTGAGGAAGACCATGTGAAATCACCAGAAAGTTCCAGAACAAGCGAGTGGGCGGGCCTTTGGTTGAGTTGTTGGACTTCAATGCATGATTCTTCCCCCGAACCAGAAGTAGGAAGTAGAAACTTTCAAAGTGAATATTTAATGAAAGGTGGGCGGACCGATATCAAGAATTAACTGCCAACTCAACTTTCAGTTGACGTGGACGAGAAATCTACAGTTTGACGACAACTGAGCAAAACTGATTCGCCACAACAAGCGAGTGGGTGGAGGATGTTTTATCAGAAGCATTTCTACTTTATTCAGATGAAAGAAATTCAAATTATTCTTCACAGTGTCGAGTTTTATCTCTGTCCGAGAATCGTAATTCTTCTGGTATTTAGGAGACAATTTTGCCTGAACAAATGTCGCTAACTGACTGACTGAGTGATAATATTACACCATTGGTCGTAGATCTTTCAAAATGATTTGTCGTGAGCAAACAGTGCTGCCAACTCGGCGCCTTTGTTGCGACATAATCTTCTTTTGAGACCCTTTAACGACAAATCTAGAAACTTCTTGGACAAACCATAGCTACTTCCTGTAGCTTAGCACAAGGTCAGGCTTTCCCGCCACAGACACGCCCCTCTCCGCTGACCACACGACACACGGACATGAGCGATCTTCTGCAGCTGAAATCTCGGCTCAGTCTTTAAAGTCAGGACTTTAGCAGCAGCTTGGACGTAACTGCTGGTTAACATGTCGTCTCAATGGTTCGTTTGCGTTTCAGTCACTGTTTCAAGCTTGTTCCGTTGTCGTGACAACAGAAACAGAAAAACGTCATGTTATAACAGCCTACGACGTGATTCAGTCATATACCAGGTTTTGATCTTGTCTTATTGAAATTACACTGACGGAATGAGACGGTCCTGGTGAAACTGGCTGTAGTGTCTGTTGCTCTCTGCAGCGCTGTTCTCCGTGTCGCCACTAGATGGCAGCACCGAGAGCGATGGATTTGTGCTTCGTGCAGAAAATCATAAACTTCCATCATCTGCTTTATAAAGCACTAATATGCCTCAATGACTGTGTCCCGTCTTTCAAACACTCAAACTGCAAGCGCCATGCAACGGCAGCAGATACTGTGAGGGGAAAAATACAAATGAATATGGATTCATATTTAGATTTACAATTGTTTCTGGTATTGCTTCAGTTGATTGATCATGAAAAGAAGAAGAAAATAACAAATCCAAAAAACAGTAAAACTTCTACTAACGTTAATAACAACAGTGATAAGATTTATGGTTTATCTAAAGTCAAAGAAAAACATTTTATTCAGATCAAAAAACAATAACACCACTAAGAACAGTTTATATAGAGACCGAGCAATAAAATGAGGTTAAAAAAATGAAAATAAATGAATAAATAACCAACAAGTTCCTCTGTTATAGCTCTACTGATGGTAATTATACATGTATTTAAGCGCCATCTGCTGGCGACGTCAGAGCACTTCATCTTTTTGTTTTTTAAGAATCTCATGACTCAGATTTACTGGCAGCCGAGTCTTCATCAGAGTCCACAGTGTTCGTGTGAAGTCAGCTATTTGTACTTCCCATTTCTGTAACGTGACATGAATACTGGGTGAAAGAGATTTAAAAAGAAAATAAAAAAAATTAAAAAAGCTGGTGTATCCTTGCAGAACAAAAGAAGTTCCTGATAAACTGCAGCTTCAGGGTAAAAACCCTCCTGACCTCCTGGAAAGGTTGGAGTGATTCTGATACTTCACATGCTGAAGTGTTGGTTAGATAATGGTATGAGAAGTCATAATGTGACAGTCTTAAGTGTGTGGTTTTGACGAATGCTTTGCAGTGTGTAAACAGGACGGGTGACCTGCTCTAACCTGAGCTGCAAAAAACAAAAAGTTAGCAAGAATCAACAGCGACTGTTGACTCTAGTTAGATAAGAGTGAAAGGCATGCAGCGCTCTGTTTTTAACCTTTTACACTTTATGTCCTGTTATCTCTGTCGTCTCTCACATTCACTCTGGACGTCTCTGTGCTCTCACTCTTTCATCTATTTTTGTCTCTGTCTGTGATACGTTTAATTTTTAGTAACTGCTGTTTGTATCTGTGTCTATGTGCCCCTCCCTTTTTCTTTTTACCCCCCCTCCCTCCGATTTCCACGTACTCTTTCCCAGTTAACTTTTACCAGCTCCTTTTGTTCACCCTCTTTTATTCTGTCGCTCCGTTTCTCTCTTCCTCACTCAGTTACACTCACAATAACTTTCTCTAAAAATGAAAGAGTAAAAGGAAAAGGAGGATGCAAAGGAAGGAGGTAAAAGAAAGGAATTTAAAGACGATGTGGAGAATGAGTGGGTGGGAGCAGATATTGATTAAAAGTTAATGAGTGAATGAACAAGAAAGAGGAGAGGAAGCAGAAAGACGGATGGAGACAGAGGGGAAAAAAGAAAAGGAAGGAAGGAAGTAGGAAATAAACAGAGACTCATTTTAAGACAAAAACATTAGACTCCTTACCCCCAGATTAACTCAGGCCCAAGTCAGAGCGGCAGCCATATTGTTTTCAGGTTGTCCGTCCGTCTCATTCTTGTGGACACGATATCTCAGTAACTCCTTCACAGAACGTCTTCAAATTTGGCAAAAATGTCGTCTAGGACTTAAGGACGAACGGATTCGATTTTGGTGGTCAAAGGTCAACGTCTTTGTGACCTCACAAAACACTTTTTCGCCATAACTCAAGACTTCATACAAACATTTAATATTTTCTATGACTCTGGATAAACAGGGATGTAACCTCGAACTAGTCTGAGTGGATGAGGCAATAATAATTTATAATTAATTTACCCAGAATTCATTGTACTACATTCCGGCGTTAGGTAGTCAAGAACTGAACTGATTTGTGCAACGAATGACTTCAGACTCAGTGTATCTGAAGTCTGAATGTAAAACAGGGGCAAGAGGAGGCGAGGACGCATCACTTTTGTGTAGTATCAGTTTCTTTGGAGTAATGTCTGGTTGGGAAGATTCCTGTGGAATATTGGATTAATAAAATATTCAATCTGACAAAATAATCATGTCCGTCGTCCGTCAGATGAGAATCCAATGACTCAGATCACTGTTCATCAGCTGAAGACCTCAATGGTCCAAGAATGAAACACGCATTATTGACATGTGACTAAAACAAAAACAGGAGGAGGAGAAAGAACGAAGGAGGAGAAATGTGGAGCAGAGACCATGGAGGAGGAGGAGGGGGAGGAGGAAGAGGAGGAGGAGGAGGGGGAGGAGGAAGAGGAGGAGGAGGGGGGGTAGATTTAATAGGCGGTCAGCCCAGTGGAAATGTACATGGTCTTAAAATAGGAGAGTGTGTTATGTAAGTGGTTAGGGAGTGAAGTAAGTGCGTGTGTGTGTGTAAGTGTGTGTGTGCGTGTGTGTGTGTGTGTGTGTGTGTGTGTGGTGCTGGCTGGGTTCTGAAGTCACTGTAAGTGAGTCCAGAGTCTGGGTCCAGTGATCTCACACACACACACACACATGCACACACACACACAGCAGACAATGAGTCTCTTATGTTTTACGTTGAGCTTTTGGCCTGAGCTTTAAATCGTCCGACGTTTCCTCGTGGTTCCCACGGCCGCCCTCGCTCTCTGGAGGTCGCTCTGGAGGCAACAGAGCAACATCAACATTTCCTGCTCGTACATCTCCGCTGTCGTCTGAGAATTTTTCTCAGTAACTCCGATGACTTTCATAACTTGCACAAGACGAATGTGTTTACTTGAAATCTGCAAATTCTTGTCTGATAATCAAACTTGAAAACAGAACGGAGAGATTTTGGGTTTCCTCAGGGCTGATCAGTCTTGGCAGCTGCTCAACACTTCATCCATCCAGTTGGATCTAGAACTTCTCTTGTGTTGGTAGTCCACTAAGCAAGGTACCTCATGTGTCCTTCACCCCAACCACATCATCCAGCTCTTTCCGGAGCAATTGGAACCATCGACCTCCTAGACAGGATATATAATCCCTCCAGTGTGTTCTGGTTCTGCTCAAGGGTTTCCACTCAGTTGGACACCTCCACAGAGGTTCAGATCCCTGATCCAACTAAGCTGACTTCTTTCAAAAAGGATGTCCGGATTCCTCACCATGTTTCCAAGGGTAGAGCCAACCACCCTGCAAAGACGACTCATTTCGGCTGCTTCATTCTTTCCACCCGGTGAGAACCCAGTTATTCATGTTGTTCTTCACAACAACACAGAACCTGATGGTGCTCGGTCCACTTGTTAGCACCAGGCTCAGTTGAACCCAACAGATTCATGCCAAGTATTGACACCGGTAGGTACTCTGGACTTTTAAAGCCTTGTTCTTCAAATGTGCAGGATGGCAACGGTTTCTACTTGGTGTTGGTTTTTCAAATTAAGGCCATGAATATTTTTCAGCAGTGAAAAAGGCATCACAAGCACAGTGACTCTTTGTTGAAACAAGAAGCAAGTGCATGTTCTGTGGAGAACAGTGTTATTCAGAAGAACTACAGTAGATTTTTAGCATTAACAGCTGTTTACTCACCAGTCTTGCCCAGAGCTTCAGCCATTGTAGTGTTTACAAGACAAGAGCAGCTACTTCTTCAAGGCAGCCTAGACACTGCAGTGACTCTGTATCAGAAAGTGATGACATGGTCCGGCCAGACTGGAGCTAGCTGGTTAGCATGCTAACCTTAGTACAAGTGAGTAAAGGAATGAAGTTCGATGCTGAGCTCACAATGTTTCTTCCGGACTGGTCAGTAAACAGAATGCTAATGCTAACGTTAGCTCTGTGGCAATAGCAGAACTTACAAATAGCTCCTTTTAACAAAATAAAAATTTGTAACACAAAACAGATCACTACCTAAAAAAACCTTTGAGGATTCAAGAAACATAAAGTAAATAACAGATTATTTCTTTAATAATTGATATTAATGTGCATCAGCCGTGATTGTTGATCTTTTTATTGATCTTCTACAGTGTATCTCTTCAAATTTAATCATCGTCCTCATCCCTATCTCCCATTTCTTCCTCTTCTTGTTCAGGACAGATATTGTTATGTGTTTGTAGAATATCAGGAGTTATTTCCAATCCAGTGACAAAGAAAGAAGAGCTCAGTGTGAAAATAAGGCTCAAGGCCGAGAGATAAACCTTTTTAAAATACAAACGCTTGTTTAGTGTTCTGGTGTTTGCAGCTTGATGTTTTTCTTGTATAAGTAAAGAAATTAGAGATCAGAGAAAAACAGAAAAGGAGTTTATTGTCACATTGTGTTGTCCCCAGTGTAAACAAGCCCATATTTTTACTTATAATTTCATTGGTAGTTGTCATACAGGTGCAGAGTTACTAAAACCTTGCACGGAGTGCCACAAGGCTCAATCCTGGGTTCCTTTGCTTTCCCAGTGTTGTACGTTACGTCATCGTCTCCAAGGATTGTGAATCTTTTTGTTTGTTCTGAATTTCATTTATTTGCTGAAGACACCCTGGACATGAGAAGTTAATTTGTTTTTTTTGCTGCACAAAAATTGAGGCAATTACACTAGAATACATCCATAAATCAAAATACAGCGTACTTGCCGTTAGCTTACCTTTTTGAATGAGCGAAAGATTTTTTGTGCCTAAAATTTAAACTTTTCTGAAACTATAATTCATTCAGATCCTGGAAAATCATGTAATAGAGTCCAACCTTTTCTATTTAACATAATTTCATTAAGCTGTTTTCTATAAGTATCAGTGATTCCTGACCGTCTGTGGTCGACGCTGCAGGATATACTGGAAGTCATATCACTACCACTCACGGCCATTACTATCTACTGATGTTAACAGTGTGTCACCAACATAATGGAGTCCACTGTCTCTCTCAGCAGGAAATACTTGCACACACGCACATGCAGCGAGTGCTTTCAGTTTCCTCTTAGTGTTATTAATTAACTGTGTAGGAAGTTAGTCATGAAGACAAACGAGTGTGTGTCTGTTTGTGAAATCATTAACTTGTCTGAGGGAAACTTGGACACACAATGGGATATGTTTTTGATGAAAAAGGTGTTTTTATTTCAACTTTGAGGTAAACGTAGCTCCTGTGTGGAGAGTGTGTTCATGGTAGAGACGTCATTTGAATGGAAAACAAAATGTATGTATGTGTAAACAGTAAGAGAAAGAAACCATAGGGGGTTTATCTGCTGTGTAATCGCGCCCCCAGTCGTGCCCTGTGTAAATATCAGTTAGAGAGTCAGACAGTGAATGAATGGGTGAGACAAAAGGAGGAAAGCTGAGGGCACAGCAGCCTGGCAGATGGAAAGAGATAAAGACGTGACATTTTCCACTGTGACAGACATCTGCTGACTTCTAAGTATGTCTGTCTCTCCCCCCTGACTCCCCACCCCCCATCTCTCTCTCTGTCTCACGGCCACTGTCAGGTGGAAATTTACAGCTCTTGTTGTGTCATTGTGGCACTGATCGTCTTCCTGCTCAGACATCCGACCAATCGCAGAGTCATGTTTAATACTTTTAATGAGGAGGGGAGGGAGGAAGAAGAAAAGAGTTTAGTTATACTTCATCTCTCCATTTGAATTTATTTCTCACAAAAACAAACTGACTCAAACCATTAAATGAACATTTTAACTGGTTGAAGCTGAAACACTTGATCATGATCATTTGCCTTAGTTTTGAGGAAGTGATCGAAACAGTCATTTGTAGTTGGGGCATATGGAATGGGCTCTAAATCAATATTAGATAAATAAATGAATAAATTCAGCTGTGAAATAAATCCCCTAATACATAAGTTAGGTAATAAATGTAGAAGTAATAATAATAATAATAATAATAGTAATAATAATAATTGTAAATATAAATGTATAAGTGAGTAAATAAATAAAGAGCTTTTTCTTTTTAAAAAAAACAACAAAACCTTTTTATTTATTTCAGGGGACTTTTATTGTGAGACTTTTAGATGTTGGATTATAAAATAAAAGTCCCCCAAAATAAATAAAAATGTCATTTTTGAAATAAATAGCTATTTATTTATTCATTGACTTATGTATTTATTCATATTTACATTATATATATATATATATATATATATATATATATATTTCAGGATTTATTTCACAGCTGTATTGATATGTGTATTTATTTATTTAATAGTGATTTAGATGCATTCCATTCGGGCAGACCTTATCATAGCTGAATTTCACATTCAGCTGCAACGTGTACTTTGCTCTTTGCTAATAAAGAAAACATTTGATAAGGGAGTCGTTAGATTGTGACATTAAGGAAGGAGGCTCTGAATCTCTTCCAAAATAAAAGCAGCTATCAGAACCCAACCCTAATCCGTTGGCCTATTTCGTCTGTTATTCAGTATCACTGCTGCTGTGTCCCGTCTATAGTTTAGATCATGTGGCCAGATCACAGTGACTCCATTTGATCTGAGCTGGCACTAAATAACGTCACAGACACTGACCTGGAAAAAAGTCAGTCTCAGTCCAAACAAAATGTGGTGCATCCGCCACTTCTGAGCGCTGTTATCTGAGAGGCAGCAACATGAGCTGAGAGTCCACGAGCTGCAGCTGATGCACAGAGTTAGACACTAATTATTTTATTCTGAAGGCCAAACAAGGTGATGTTGAACAGACTGGACTCATCTCTACAAGGGCTGGGAGATGAATCTAGTTTTATTTTTTATTTTGTCTTCCAACGATTATGAAAACAAGATAATCCAGATAAAACAATTATTATTTGTGCTGCATTCTGTTTCGCAACAACTTCGACTTCCTGGTCACGTCTCGGCGTACGTAAGCGACACAAGTTAGCGGCGTAAGTTACGTTAGTTACTGAGCGGATTATGTTGAATATATTTTATCAAAATGTTAAATATATGTTTAGGAGTTTTCAGTAGGTTGTGGAAGTACAATAACTTTACATCATAATTTATTTTTATTAGTTTTTGTATTATGTATATATTTATATATTTGTTATTTTTTATTTATATCTTTTTTTTGTTTTTCTGTTGAATTGTATTTAAAGTTAAAAAAAGTCCACTGTTAAAAAGTTTTTAGTAATAAATGCGTGGTGTTTCCAAAGTCAATGAGTAATCGTGTTCAATAATCGTGATCTCAATATTCATGATCAAAATAATCTTGATTATTATTTATTCTTCTTATCTCTACTGCCACACTGTGGTTGCCTGGTAGCATTGCAGGTGATTCAGATTGAGGCGCAGGTGAATTTCACTTTGAAGCTTTTGAGCAACACAAAAATCCAACCGTGGCGTGAAACCAAACCACAGTGGGTTTAACGGTGGCGTCCTCCGAGCGGAGTCAGTTGAAGATAAACTGCTGCTCTTGTTTTTGCAGGTTGAACTTGCACAAACAGTTTTCATGACTGAGGGAAGCCTTGTTTATCTGGAAGAGGAAGAGCCATAAGACACAGCTCATGTCCCCCAGGCTGTGGTTGACGGCTGACAGTGAAGGACAGGTTGTAACATGTGGTGACATCGTCGAAGGAGAAATTGTTAAAGGAAGATTTAGTCCTTTTAGATTCTTGTTCTTGGAAGTCGGGTGGAAAAGTCAAGAGTGCCATAAAACTATATGACACATACTTACATAAACACTTCACTTCCAAAATATACTTCCCAGTCTTTATTTTTCTAAAGCAGCCTGGAGAACAAGCTCGGTTCTTTCAGTAGATGTTTTTAAAAGTTTCAGTCCTGGTTGATTTCTGTCGGTTAACGTGGACCAGCAGCCAACATCTGGAGCTGGAAACTCTGGGGCTGTGGCTCATGTGTTGGTCTACCAGCCTCTTTAGCAGGTGGCCAGCCGCCATCGAGTGGCGAGGTGTTGAGGGTTTATGTTAAATGCCGAAACATGCGCACATGAAAACTTAAAAAGCAAAGCTGCTGTCGGTGGATTGTTCTCAGACTGATTCTCTCTGATTGACTCTCTCTCTCTCTCTCTTTCTCTCTCTCTCTTTCTCTCTTGTTTCCACAGAATGGCGCAGAAAGAGAAACTTCAGTGTCTGAAGGATTTCCATAAGGACACTCTGAAGCCGTCTCCCGGTAAGAGCCCCGGCACTCGGCCTGAAGACGAGGCGGAGGGCAAACACCCCCAGCGGGAGAAGTGGGCCAGCAAGTTGGACTTTGTTCTGTCTGTGGCTGGAGGCTTTGTTGGTTTAGGGAACGTCTGGCGTTTCCCATACCTCTGCTATAAGAATGGTGGAGGTGAGAAAACAATAGAGCTGTTGATTCACATACACTCCTCTGTTACCTGGTTTCATTTCCTCCATGTTGCCTACAACTGTTCCTGAATGTCTCTCTCTCTCTCTCTCTCTGTCTCTCTCTCTCTTTCTCTCTCTTCCCTCACCTCCACCCAGGTGCATTTCTCATCCCCTACTTCATCTTCCTGTTTGGCGGAGGTCTGCCGGTCTTCTTCCTGGAGGTCGCCCTGGGTCAGTTCACCTCCGAGGGTGGCATCACCTGCTGGGAGAAGCTCTGCCCCATCTTTACTGGTGAGTAGACCCTTGGAGAAATAATGTCAGTCGTAACACGAGTGGCTGCACAGAGCAGGTAGGGGTGTGTCCCAGGTGTGTCCTGGAAACAGAAACACTTTAACATTGAGGATTAGGTGTGATCGTCATGGTGTAAGTAAATATAAGTAGTATGAGCAGTAAGAATTTGATCCTCAAAAAAAAATCAAATTCAAGCCATAAAACTAAAATGACATTGTCTAATTATCTAAGATTATTTTATAATATTGCAAATAGAATTAAATACAAAGATTGAAGGAACTTTGACTTTATATGAAGAAACGTGTCTATTGTTGACAATGTGAAAACATTATGACACTTCAGGTTCAATTTCTCCTCAGCTGAGGGAGTTACTGAAGTGTGCTGCACAGAATCTCTTAAAAGGTTTCCTTAGTAAAAGAGAAAAGTTGAGTAATTTAGAGCCGTGAAAGAGATTTTACAGTGGTTGCCATGGAGACCGTCAGTTTGCTGGCATTAGCCCCAGGTGTTTCCCTGAGGAGCTGGTGGAGACCAAACACAGAGTTAAAAGAGCAGGAACACTGGACTTAACGTGACTCTAGATGAAAGATAATGTTTCTCTGTATCAGACAAGTTCAACATATCGACATCAAAGGTGAAGATTGGTCAACGTTGTGTTCACGACATCTTGTTTCTGCTGCCCCCAAGTGGCCAAAAAACAAACAACTAAAACCTTGTGGAAGAGGGTCACGTGACATACGTTATATATCAGATTATATAGATATAAAAATGATATCTCCTGTATCTTTTAGCAAATACAGGAGTTCATAGACCCAGTTGTCGTCTATTGTCGTACACGTCTGACCAACAGCCCCGCCCTCTTCCCCGCCCCCTCCCCCCCATGTGACCTCACTGATCTGAGCGATGTCGCCAGCCTTCTCTAAGTCTAAACTCCGGCGTTTAGATTTTTCCAGACCTGTGTTGTTTTTCACAGAGGAACGGCCGTGCAACATAAGGCTGAGTCACACCAGACTCGCCTCCGATCAGACTACTGAGACTTTACCCTGCAACCGTTACCAGGCAACCAGGCCTGTGCCGGTACACCGACACACTGAGGCCTGTACTCTGCTCTCACCTCCTCTCCTGTCGAAACCTGCCGTCCTCCAAGAAAGCACGTTCAGACTTCGGAGACGTCTTCTCCAATATTTCCTCTGTTATCAGATGGAGACATATTTTTGTTTTGCCCTCCTCTGCTCCTCCTTTCTTCAGTCTAATCTCCTCCGTCTCTCCGTCATCATATTTCCTCCCTCTCTTCCCTCCTCACATCTCTTTCTTCAGCTCTTCTCACCTCCCCCTCTCCCCTGTTCGCTGCCAGCTGAATAAGGTTAATGTATTCATCGCAGTCGCTCTCTCTCTCTCTCTCTCTCTCTCTCTCCGTGGCTTTTTCTTTTCTCTAATTCTACGTCTCCTTTTTGTAAATTTTATTTCAGTAATTTTATCGTTTCGTTATCTTGATTTAATTATTTACTCATGCTGCTGTTCTCACTTTCACACACACACGTTCTTTCTTCCTTTCAGACACATTATCCTCCCTGCCGTCTCTCTCACACACACATACACACACACACACACACACACACACACGAGACGGTGTACAGAGTGTCCTGAATCACACGTTGCTACGGCAACAGCGCTGCAACACATCAGAGAAACAGCAGAGAGGGAGAGAGAGAGAAGAAGCAGAGCAGGGAGATCTGAGGAGAGAGGAGATGGGTTGATAAAGACCAGAAAAATTGGAGTAATGAATAAAGGCGGCGGCGGGGGGGGGGCAGGAGTGGGGGAGTGGGGCGGGTGAGAAAGGAAAGGAGAAAGGAAAGGAGAGAGGGAACGAGAAAATGAAAAATAAAAATAATTGAAGCAACAAAAGAAAAAGGGAGAAAGAGAAAGAGATGTGTGATCACCCCTGACATCTGAATTCCTGCCCACGTCTCTGATTTTTCATGTTGTGCTCATTGAAAACAAGCGAGCCAATCAGAGCTTTGTGGGCGGGATTAGAGGAGCGATTAAGAGAGAGAGAGAAAAAAACCAGACAGGAAGCGTTGATGAGATGAGTGCAGCTGTACAGGTTGTTCTGAGTCGACCAGCACAAATAACAACTGTTAAATCATCATGTTTCTTTCTGACTTTCTGACACCACCAATTCCTCTGATGTAACACAGATACGGATTTGTTAGAGGAAAAATATCCCGAGCTGACACGACGTGAGGTCAACATCAGACTGAGGAAAGAAGAGAAAACAAGTCTGATTATTAGCTGTTAGCTGTTAGCTGTTAGCCTGACGTCTTAAAGGGTGGAACTGAAAGGTTATTAAAACCAACCAGGACTTGACAACCGTCTCCACCAGAATACACTGATTTATTCGGATGAATGACGGAGTAAATGCAAAGAAAAGAGGTCCAGACTGAACTCAGATCAGATCTGAATCTTCGAACCTTTTGTTTTGTAAAGACAAAAAACCATAAACCAATCATGTAAACTGCACATTCTGTCGGAGTGCGGCCGATTCCTCGTTGTGTTTATCAGTCACATTCTCGTGTGGGGCTCTTGATGATTTTCTCCAGCTGTTATTGTTTTCAGTGACACCGTGTGATGCTGCTGAGCCTCAGCTGCTTCACAGATGATTCCTCTCCGCAGTAAAACACTTCGAGAGGCTTTCAAAGTTTCAGGGAATTTATTTCTTCAGACATGAACCTCGTGAGTTTAGAAGCTCCCGGAGGTTCAACTCCCACTTTTTCAAACATAGGGACAAAGTGGAACAGACTCAGTCTGAATCCTCACTCACACACACCAGAATCATATTTAATTTTGCTAAACAGCTGAAATATGTGTCCTCATCATAACTTAAAGCTCCTTCAGTGTAAAGGTCTGTGTCCATGTGTAGTGTGATTATAGATCAGCTCTAGCTTCTATATTAATACTGTGAAAGTATCAAAGCCTCAGTCCACAGAGAAATGCACACAGCCTGTATTCAGAAACTGAGCCTTAAAACCAGCCGTCAGGACTTCTGGAACTTTGTGATGTCACAACAAAGCAGTCACCAAGCCCCGCCCACCCGGATTATTTCAATTTAAATTCAAAAGCTCAATGTGTTGCCAAAGCAAAATTACAATCAATCAATGGAATTAAATTATCAAAGAAAAAAAATGCCAGTAACAATATTAATATAATAAAATACAATATAATTATTAATAGAAAAAATAGATAATGAAATAAAGTAAATGAAAAAAAACTATAGACATATGTACATATCCAAATATACGCATACATAAACATATACATTCACATAAGTAAAAACAGTTAGGTAAACACATTTGGTTTGTATATTTCTATATATATCTGTCTTCTCACTCAGAGCCTCCTCTCTTCTGATTGGCTCACCGACCTGTTGTTACTAGAGCTGCAGAGAGAAGCCTGAGAGAGGAGATGTGAAACTAAACACTTGTGTTAAATATAGAGCTTTAATTTTAATTCTAAGACTTGATCAGAACGTAGCACGAAGATCAATTAGAACCAGGTCAGTGACACTAATAAACATTTTGATAAAGGTCAAAAACACCTGGTGACATCATCCTGACACTGAATGATATGACAGGTACGTCTGTCTTCAGTCTGGACCCTCGTGTTGACGGCGGTTCTGAGTTTAAAAGAATCGATTGCAAATGTAAACAGAGCGAGGTCAGTCGAGGTCAGCGCCCGAAATTACATCATGGAGGGCGACGCATCTGTTTGTTTGATCAGCACTGTACCATGTGATCCAAGCGTGTGTGTGTGTGTGTGTGTGTGTGTGTGTGTGTGTGTGTGTGTGTGTGTGTGTTTAGGGATGCAGATGCTTAGCAGCTGCTAATTAGTCGAGTTATTAAAAGGACATGATGCGATGCTGAAGTAGTTCACACACTCATACACACACACACACACACACACACACACACACACACACACACACACTCAAAGACACAGATAGCGAATGAGGCTGAAGAACTTTCTCTCAAATTCAGCGTGCACACACACACACACACACACATACAGATGGCCAATGACGTTGAAGGACATTAATTTGGATGAATGGCCTCTGTCGGCTGTGTGTACTGACTGATAATACTGCACACACACACACACACACACACACAAAAGCTCTTCTAATTTACTTACGAGGACCTTCAGTGACCACAGTCATTACTTAACCTTTAACTTAAAACCTAACACACGCTCCTAATCCTCACCCTTACACCTGTTCTTATTTTGAAGGATTTTCTTATGTTTACACACACACACACACACACACACACACACACACACACACACACACACACACACACACACACAGCCTTGATCCAGTGTTTACCAGCAGCTCCATCTCGAGGTCGGTGGTGTCGCAGCTGATCGCTCTCCTGAACGCGTCAAAGTAAATTTAAGTGCAGGGCGATGTCAGTGAAGGTTAAAACAACTAAATCATTAATTCTGTAGACCTTCAACTGGCTAAATGCATTGTGGGTGTTCATTAACACAAGCTAATAGTTACCAGAACTGTTAATGGCGAGGAAACAGGGATTTACAGTACATTTGTGAGGACAGTGTTTCACAGTGCAGACGAGTGGTTTCATGAACATAAGAGAAAAAGAAAAGTCACCCAAAACAGGAAGTAACACTTTGAACACTGAAATATATCTGTGCACACTCAGGATGTGGCGCTCTAATCTTCTATTTTTAAAGACCCAGGTTCATGTCACACAACGTGTCTTCGTGGAAAGACATTTTGATTTTAGAGCTTTTCTTATTCAGCTTCTTAAACCTGTTTTTTCAGTAGCTAGTGGTGACATTACACAATCTACATCATCTTCAATCTTCAAACATCACCTGTGTGTGCTCTGGTTGCCTGACACGTTGGTTTCGTTATGAGCTGGCGACTGTTACATCCTGTTTTCTGGCCAATCAGAATCCAGCAACAAGAACCAAAAGTGGAGACACAGCAGAGACTTATAAGGTGAAAACTCTGTTGAAGGAAGTTGAAAAAGTCTTTCACTGGTCACATGGGGACAAAGGGAAATGTCGGTGTCGAGTTCAAAACCCCTGATGATTTTTATGTTCATATCATGGTGACATGTCATTTTAAAGAGGGTTCACTTCAGGGCAGAGGATTGTTTATTTTTACCAAATATGTCTCAGTATTATAAAGTCTGATCAGTGGCTTCCTGTATCATCATCATCATCATCATTGTGTCCTCTCCCCTCTCTCCAGGTATTGGTTACGCCTCCATTGTGATTGTTTCCCTGCTGAATATCTACTACATCGTCATCCTGGCCTGGGGCCTCTACTACCTGTTCCAGGTGGGTGTGGGGAAAAGAAACTCTGATGGCAATAGAAGAAGTCCCTCAAGGATATCTGTTAGGGCCACTGACTAGCTGGAAAGTGCTGTTCCATGAAACGCTCCAAGTAACAAGATCAGATAAATAAATCGCTGATAAAAATAATAATTTTCTGCCAAATTCCAGTTTTTTATGAAGCAAAATACCTTTGAATTTGCTGACTGAGGTAATAATAATAAATTAACAAATACTTCGCGGATTGTGAGAGATAAATGAGTTTACTTGATCTGTTAAAAAAAGTGAAACTGGATTGATGAATAAAATCCAAAAACATCAGTTTCAGAGTCAGGAACTGCCAAGATGGCAACGGTGGAGCAGCTCACTCTGAGCTTCAGAAACTTATGGGTGACGTCACAGAGGCGACGTCCATCTGTATTTACAGTCTGTGGTTCTCACAACCTTTTAACATCCAAGTTAAACTGAGTTAAACTTGTTAAAAAGCTGTGCTGGATTCGAACTGAAGCTCTTCCTCTGCAATAACCTGGATGCACCAGCCCCGAAACCTAAATCTCACAAACTCTGAGTTTAGTTTATTAATAATAATAATAATATATTTTTTTATATAGCACTTTTTAAAACAGAGTTACAAAGTGCTGTACAAACATAAAAACAAAACAAAGCCATAAAAAAGTGTATGAAGCTGCTGAACGTTCAGTCAGAGCTATAGCTTTAGATCATGACCTGACCTGACTCATAAATCAACTGCTGAACTTGTTCCTCTGACTGAGAATTAATTGTATATGGGTTGACAATTTAGGACATTTTCAGAATAACCAGTTTTTTTTACAGTTACAAAATTGGCAGCAAAGAACAGCAGCAGCCTAGTGAGCAGAATAAATGCTCCTATTAATGTCTCACGCCAAGAATAGAGCCAGTCTGTCATCCATTGTGCGGCCTCCTTCATGTCTTTGACAAACTGGTTTAAAGCCAATCCAGTAACATGTAAAGCTCTTTGATGGCGCCCCTTAAACCCAAACAGGTGCCTCTTGAGGCTCGACAGACCTCGATGAAGAAGGCTGTAAATTAAAGGACAGAAGGTGTCGAATTCTCATGGACGGCTCAGCTGCTGAGTCAAGTGAGGTTTATATATATGTTTCATATAGGGGCCGGTTTCACAGAGACATCTCAGACCGGGTGTGGTGTCGGTCCAGATCTGAGACTGACTCATTTTAAGCCAAAAACATTAGACACCTTACCCCCAGGCTAACTCAGGCCTAGGACAAGTGTTACCGTGGTAACAATCAACGACACCTGTGCTGAGCAGTTATACCCAACAACCAGAAAACAGGAAAACATGGCTCCTAATTTGTGGTTTGCTGAAAAAGAAAAAGGGAAGGATTTTTTAGAGACGGCAGCCATTTTGTTTTTTATCGTCTCACTCTTCATACACTCTTGTAACTGTTGAATTCTTCCATTACACAAACATTTTCTGCTGAGGGTAAATGGAGCCTGGTCAGCCATTTTTTTGATATAAAAAAAGTCCAATTTACCCAGAATTCATTGCACCACAGTCCAGCTTTAGATAGTCAAGCACTTAACTGCTTTGTGCAACAGATGAATTTAGACGTCTTGCTGAAGTCTGACTGTTTGTTATATCGAAGACACAGTCAAAGTCTGTGTTTGTGAAACCGGCTCCAGGTCTAAACCAGGTCTGAGCTCAGCTCGGTGCAGAGATAACAAAACAGATGAGTTGGTGGTAGAAAGTTTCAAGCGTCTTTGGTTTTCCGTCTTTAGTCAGTGATTTTGAACACTGATGAAACTGTTGACGAGCCAGCTTATCTGATCTGAGCATGCTCAAAAGTTAAGTACACTAACATAACTTCTGCTTGTTTTGCGTTTCAGTGTTTTCAGCCGGAGCTGCCCTGGGCCAAGTGCAATCAGCCCTGGAACACCGAACACTGCATCGAGGACACCTACCGCAAGAACAAAACCTTTTGGTTGGCTGCCAACGCCTCCAACTTCACCTCCCCCGTCACCGAGTTCTGGGAGTGAGTTACATAAGAGCACACACACACACACACACACACACACACACACACACACACACACACATATATGCTGCTCACCTCCATAATCACACTTGATTTTCATGTTGTTTTACATGTGAAAAGTTCGGTTCAGGTACGACTTTGGAAGGAGTTAGAGGACGCATTAGTAATGTGATGTGCACGTGTCTCACACATGTGTCTCACACATGCACAGGTAAACACATTTGCTTAAGGAGCTCTTTCCCTGTGTGTTGCAGACATAACGTGCTGGGTATCACCAGCGGTATAGAGGACATGGGTCATGTTAAATGGGACCTGGCTCTTTGTTTACTGCTCGTCTGGGTCATCTGCTTCTTCTGCATCTGGAAGGGAGTCAAGTCCACTGGCAAGGTAAATCGACGTGTCCTCTGTTTTGCACTATCCTGTTGTTTTGTGTTGCACCGTTGTTCCAAAACAAGATTGTGTTCCTCATGAACTTGCTGAACTTTGAGAAAAAAAAAAAAAAAGTACAAGAACCGTCTTGTCCATTTTTATCATCACTGTATCGTGAGGATGCAGAAAACCATAACAGAGTGATGCTCATATGATTTTTTTTTTCTCTGTGGTCTGAACAAGAGAACAATACAGCGCTGTGTTCAAGCTGAGTGCAGCAAAGTACAGATTTGGTTGGTTTTTTTTTCAAGGACGTGGGAGGCTGGAGAAGTTGCAAATGAATAAATCCCTTATTTTCTCTTCAGCGATACAGAAATGAAATAGTTACAAACACAAAGTTTTAAAAAGTTTGTTCCACTCTTATTTGAAAGGTTCTGAGATGGTTTGTGTAAAATACTGGATCTGTGTGCAGAGCTGAGTTTTAGTCTCTCAGGAGAAACACTAATGTCAGGGCAACATCTGGTTCCACTTTGCTGTTGTGGATCCTTCCAAAGATTTTAGCTTCCCAGCATTATTTCCTCAAACAAATAAGTGTTTACGACTTGCAGGCCGTTAGCAAGGGTTTAATGATGTATAGAAGTTGTACAGTAGCTCATAAACTTGGCTTCCTGTGAGAAAGAAAATGTTTAGAAACTTCAGGCCTCTGTATAAACTGGGAAGTGGAATTATGATTTTGACCATAAACCTTTCATTGTTCTTTGTTTGTCATGCTAAAAATTTAGCTACTGTGGTCTCAGTGCTAATGCTAACTGTGTGCGGCAGACACTAACCCTATCTCTGTGCAGTTAGCATGATCATAAAGCAAGTTAAAATTTATATTGTTGAAACATCAGAGAGCTAACAAGTTAACTAATTAAGTAGCTTAGCAAGGCAGCTAATGCCACATTTGAAGTTTGAACGTAAGCTAGGCTAAACAGCTCGCCTAAGCAACAATGAGCTGTTAGCAAGTGTGCTAGCAAGTAATAAAATCAATAAAACATTTTGAGGCCAGTGTGTATATGTTATGTTTCTGAGTTTAAAAAATTGCATGATTAAGATTGTTTTCAAACATTAACAAACAACACACATGTATGGGTTCCTTTGATAAGGAAGGAAAGCTACTTAGCTAGTTATCCTTTGGTGAGGAACCAATAAATGTGGTTGCAGAATTGGAGCCACTGAGCAGCACATTTCACAAAAAAAAAAATAAAAGTCAATGCCCTCTAGTGGACAAACTGATGGATAAACTGTCTCTAACTTGTTCCACATTGTACCACATTGTCTTGTTTCTAATGCCCAAAATGTACACATCAATACTGATCTTTTTTTCTTTTAGTTGATGTTGGATGTCAGCCCGGCCAGTTTTGTGGTTGGACCCTTTGGCCCTTGGCCCTGTTTGAGTTACATAATTCTGTATTCCAGATAATCCGAGCAGTTCCTAAAATTCATCTTTTTGGCAGGTTGTTTTGCCGACTGTGTAATAAACCACAGAGCTTGTTCAGTTGCTGCCACAGCAACAACAACAACAATTCACCATGAGGCCGCAGGCAGCTCAATCAATCCCAGACCACTATTTTTATAGCCTTAACACTCTTTATTGATTGGTCTGGCCTGATTTATACCTTCTGGTTGCTTCCTGTTGTAACCTCGGTAATAAAGACTCCTACAAGGCCAAGTGTGGTCACCGCTTTCCAAACAGCAGATACTGATGCACTGCTATTGATTTAAGGGACAGCCTGTGGCCTGTTCTTGGTATAATCCAAAAATAACGTCCAGAGTTCTCACATTTATCAACCACCAGTCTCTGTAACGAAACCAAAAACAACAACTAGTTGGCCAGATAACAAATGAACGTCCTTGTCATGGTGAGGCACAACATTTTTTATACTGGAGAATATTTACAGTGTTTCTATAATTGGTGACCTTGTGTTTCTGTATCTGTGCTTTCCCTTAGGTGGTCTACATCACAGCCACATTCCCGTTTATCATGCTCATCGTGCTGTTGATTCGTGGTGTGACACTGCCGGGTGCTTCAGCGGGTATCAGGTTCTACCTGTACCCTGACCTCGCTCGCCTGAAGGACCCAGAGGTAGGTGCCCCTGTGCTGCCTGGGCAAGAAAGCCCCATCGCCATTCTTTCCTCTGCTGCTCCAATCCAAACATCGCTCAGCATGGACAACTGAAACATCTGTCTGGCTACTCATAAAATACCTGTTAGGAAATATAATTGATAGCAAACAACAAACAATGACACTTTGAGAGATAGTGTAACTTAAGGTATAGTTTAGCCACAACAGAATTACTGGACTAGATCTTCTGTTTAGCAGCTGAATAATGAAATTATATCCTCCCCTTCTATAAAGGTTGAAGGTATACTAAGTTATTTACTCCCATATTCTGGAAGTCTTTCTTGAAATATAAGATTGGGTGTATAATTTCACCAGCGGTCTGCTCAGTACGTAGGTTTTAAGGTCAGTCAGAAACTGAGCAGTCAGCTTGAAAGGTAGCGTCTGTACAGTTGGTACGTTGGGTGTTTGGGACGAATAAAGAGAATGCAGGGGGGAGAATAATTTTGTTTTCAGCCCTTACGACAGTCAATCTGGTGGTTTCCAGTCCGAGCTATTACTAGTTAAATTCTGCTAGACTTCTGCAGCTGCTAACTTCCCCTAGTACACATCGGTCCATGACTTACTTCCCTCCAGCTTCCCTTCATGTTATTCTTGGTCCTGTACTTCCCCTCATCAGCAGGCCTCAGCCTTTCTGTCCCCACTCTCTCCCCCTGCTTCACAGGTGTGGATTGACGCCGGCACCCAGATCTTCTTCTCCTACGCCATCTGTTTGGGCGCCATGACGTCCTTGGGGAGCTACAACAAGTACAAATACAACTGCTACAGGTGAGGCGCCAGTTTCAGTGAGGGGGATTAGCTGTAGGGGAGAGAGGGGGGGTGACGGGATCCTTGTGTGTTCATTAACAAATCCTCCTCATGACATATGTGTGACATAGGGACTGTTTGCTGCTGGGAGCCCTCAACAGTGGTACCAGTTTTGTGTCTGGCTTCGCAATATTTTCCGTCCTGGGCTTCATGGCACAAGAGCAAGGGGTGGACATTTCTGCTGTGGCAGAGTCAGGTACGAGGGTTCTGTAAAGGCGGCAGTGATGGTGGGCGCTGCTTCCTGGTTAACAAATTAAACAACAGTAAATATTAAAGAAAAACAGTAACGAAAACCCCAAAGAGGTTCATAGCCAATACGTTTAATTTCGAATTGAATTGTAATTTGGAATTAAATGGATTCCCTGATCAATCATAAAATGACGGCATCGGAATATGGAAGTTTCCGCAATCAAACACTCCTTGACAAAAGCAGAATGTGAGAGCATATGAACACATTTGGTCGGTTTGTTAGCGCAACATTTAAGTAAAGAAAGGAGGCTGGATCAGGCCAAACGAAGAGATGTTGGAAATATGATTTTGTTTATCAAAGAGCAAGAGTCACAGACATTAAGACACTAATTAAAAAATAAGGTAGAATGCCAAGATAGAATACAGTGCGTCTTGTGCCAGTGTGCTAGCTTAAACATGCTACCAGAGATTTGGCTTTGAGGTGTTCCCTCTCTACACGAGACGAACTGACGTGACCTCTGTTGTGACCTGTTTACTTGAGTTGGTGTGTGGTGTTATTAGCTGTTTCTACCTATTCTAACATGTAGTGCTAGCAACTGTATGTTTTTGTAATGTCTGTTAGCATCCACAGTCATCAGATAGAGCAACTCAACCATAAAACTCCATGGAAAACTACTGAACGTTTTACCAGAGGAAGGAAAAACTGTCCCTCTACATTTGTATTTAGTTGCCAGAGACTGAGGTGTTTTGGAAAAAGCCTTAAGTGCCATCATCTTTTCCATGGACTGGCAGTATATTTACAGTATACAGGATTGCTGGAGCCTGATGACAGTGCTCGGTTCTCAAATCCCAAATCAGTCTTTAAAAGTACAAATTCCACTCAAACAAAGCTGATGTTTCTAGAACTACCATTGGAGCTGGTTTGGAAAGTTTGATTCCCTTCTTTTCTGTGATATTAATCATCCTTCAATTACCTCCTTAAGACATCAGGCATCTTGTTGGACATCAAACTTTAAACTTGTAATTTATGTCAATAGCTGAACTGATCATTAAGTGCTTTGGTGAAACCCAGGCTTCATCTAATGCTTCAAGCCCAACCATTCTGAGGAAAGCACATGTAGCTTTAGCGCAGTGAGCTAACTTTCAAACGCAGCCAGCCCAGTCGATACGAATATTGGACGGTTCTGTCGTCTCCGACGCCGAATTAACGGTGGGGGTTTGGCAGAATTGTCCAATGTCAACGTTTGTGTTTGGCGAGTGGGTTGACGCTCCACAGGTTGCCAAAGAATAGAAGTGCAGATCAGTGCTGCTGGATCCCCTGCCGGCAACATGGGCGACAGGCAGCTCAGTTACTCATAATGTGTCCATGTGCTGCGAGTCAAAACAGCAGAGCAGGTCGAGTAGACAGAACAGACTCAGACAGGTCACCAGGCTGTGACAGGTTCAAAAACCCGCCAGGTAAGACAGATATCAAAGGTTTAGGAACATCACAAGTCAGTCCGCCTTAACTGCGACTGCTTGATGCTGATGTATCTGACTGAGGAGTGAGTGTTTCCTGCATGAGAGAATACGCTGATGCTCTGATCACACTCAGGATACGATGTGGCTTCTGTTGACTCAAGAATGAACTTTATGAAAAGTGAAGCTTTAAAATACTGAGCCCAGTCAAGTAAGGACTGATCCGTCACACAGTAGGTGTGATTAACGTTCTGCTAGCGTCTCCCCGCTCAGGGAACTGAAGTTGGTGCTATTTTTTGGAGTCAACGTGGTGTTTGGTTGGATGCCCTGTCATAATTCACAACTAAAAAAAACTGAACATATTTACATATCCTGCTATCAGCTGTTTCGCTGTCATGGCTGCTTCCTTTGTTTCTGGACTTCTGTGTTCACGGTTCACGATGTGTAGCATCAACATCCAATTGGACCTCCACAAAAAAACAAAAAAAAAAAACAAAACTCATGTCACGATTTGTATCTGCTGCTGTTTTGCAGAGATCAGTCATTTTTCATTCCTCAAAAAAAAAAGATAAAAAGAGTCTTGATTCGGCCGAGAATGTAAAACGGTTCGAGTGACGAAGGAGTCGACGAACTTTAATCATCTGAGAGACTCTTGATTCACCTTCTCCAGCAGCTGATCAGCTCTGTGTTTAGAGGCGTCCAGCTGCTCGACATAGTGAATCTAACTCGTCTTAATCAGGTTAATTGCTGCATTGTTTGCAGTGGTTAATGGTTTTTTGGTAACACACAAACACACTCCACTACATACTGTACACACTTCCATTTATAACATGTTCTCTCTCTCGTGACTTCCTCAGAAGTAGCAGTTACACTCTTCTCACAAAACATGACATGACACATTATATTCAACATGTTCTTTATATTGATATTGATGTTTTGCTTGTTATTGTTGTGTTTAACTTTATTATAATGTTGTTTGTTTCCTTGTTATATATTTTTATAAATGGTATGGAATGTAATGTGCATAAAGTCTGTAATATTGTAAGTAATGTGTGTTTAAAATGGAGGCGACAGGTAAGTAAAGATGTCAGATCAGATGTACTTGGTACCTTTGTACTTTGTACACACACACACACACACACACACACACACACACACACACACACACACACACACACACGCACACACACACCTATGTGAAGTGTTGTAGCCGAGGTTTTGCCTTGATGTGCGTTCAGATCTGTTTCTGCGTCTCCGTTGTTCTGGGCCGTTTCTTCCCACAGGGATGCAGATCAGATAAGCTCATCACATGATACTAATGTCGCCCCCTCCCCCCACCGTCCCCTTCTTTCTGGTCCTACTCCCCCCCTCCCCCTCCCCTCCCCACTCCTCTGCAGGTCCTGGCCTGGCGTTCATTGCCTACCCCAAGGCTGTAACCATGATGCCTTTTCCTACACTCTGGGCAGTTCTCTTCTTCGTTATGCTGCTGCTGCTTGGCCTCGACAGTCAGGTCAGCACACACACACACACACACACACACACACAACACACACACACACACACACACACACGCACACACACACACTTATGTGAAGTGTTGTAGCCGAGGTTTTGCCTTGATGTGCGTTCAGATCTGTTTCTGCGTCTCCGTTGTTCTGGGCCGTTTCTTCCCACAGGGATGCAGATCAGATAAGCTCATCACATGATACTAATGTCGCCCCCTCCCCCCACCGTCCCCTTCTTTCTGGTCCTACTCCCCCCCTCCCCCTCCCCTCCCCACTCCTCTGCAGGTCCTGGCCTGGCGTTCATTGCCTACCCCAAGGCTGTAACCATGATGCCTTTTCCTACACTCTGGGCAGTTCTCTTCTTCGTTATGCTGCTGCTGCTTGGCCTCGACAGTCAGGTCAGCACACACACACACACACACACACACACACACACACACACACACACACACACACACACACACGGAAACACAGTAAATAATAAAGATAATAACTGTATTTATATAGCACTTTTTACAAACGAGAAACAGAAAAGAAAACAGAGCAATAAAAGACAGAGAGGCAACGTGTAACAGGGAGAATTACAAATACACGTGTTAAAACAGTAAAATCCATAAAGCGGACAAAAGAAAATAAAACCAAAAGTAGAAATCAAAGATAAAAGCATAGAAATCAGGAATAAAAAGCTTCTTTATACGAGTATATTTGAGTGTTTTAAACTGTGACAGCACGCCTTGGATTAGAAACGTGAGGGGAGGGGGGAGAACTCCACTGCTTTGATGTTTGATTCCTGTAGCATATTATATTTTTTGATATATTTTATTTAATAATTATTATAATATTAATGTATTATTTAAGCATAAACATTTCACCTGCACTGATTCTTTGGATACAAAACATCATTTATTAGCAATAAACCAAAGACTTATTATTATAATTAAAGGTTTTCTTTTCTGTGATGCTAAATCAGCTCAGCTCAAATCAAGTAATAAAGTGGTTTCTAATATGTTTATTAGCTAAGAGATGTTGCTCCATGTGCAAAAACACAACCAACAAAATACAAAAATATATAAAATAAATGTGATTTAAAGTTATTCTAGGATTGTAAGACTTGGAAGGATTTTAACTATAATCCATTTGAGTTTTTCTGCTTCTGTAAAACATTTGAACACAGTCGACAGAAGCTGCACTGATGACACAGAAGTAATATTATAATATCATACAATCAGCTGCTCTGTTTGTAAGTGAATGAGGCTGATCTGTTGGACATGAAATACCTCGACTATGATCCAACTCTAGACGCTCAGACAAATCTATAATGTAAAATCAGTTCCTAATCGTTAAGGGTGTCAGGTGGGTTCGCCACTCTTATTCTTCATTTATCACCATAAACTTGTTGCAGTTAAGATGGAGTCGGAGGTTCCTTTAGGTTTTTTACTTCCTTCAGTTGCTAAGGTCTTTTGTGCGACAGTTTAATGCACTTTAAGTGATTCCTTAAGTATTTAAGGTTTATCTTGGTCTTATTCTTAAGTGAATATTTTAAGGAAACATTAACTCCCAGAATAAATGAAAGTAATTAAATCTTCTGTAGTCGAACGCTGTGAAGAGATGAGGATGTACAGATGTAAAGAAGCTCAGTGGATAATGTCTGTGTGTGTCTGTGTGTGTGCAGTTTGTAGAGGTGGAAGGGCAGATCACATCACTGGTGGATCTGTATCCGTCCTTCCTAAGGAAGGGTTACCGCAGAGAGGTCTTCATCGCTATCCTCTGCTGCATCAGCTATCTGCTTGGACTCACCATGGTTACCAAGGTAACGACACCATGAAAACACGTAAACATCATCTATATATATGTATGTATATACACACTGTGTCCGCAGACCTCAATTCTGGCTCCGCCCCTCAGCTCCGCCCCTCAGCTCCACCAGAAACAGCAGTGTTCAGACGACGCTTAGTGTGGGTCCCTGGGGAGATGACAGGGGGCTATTTATACTGTCAAGTCATGAGAACTTCCCTTCCCTCCCCCAGTATTAATAGATACAGTAGACCTGACTTCACTTTTCCAAATCTTCCTCCTCCTCCTCTTCCTCCTCCTCCTCCTCTTCTATTTCTGTCTCTGCTCTGGTTTCTGATGTTTCCCATCATTCCTGACTCCTCTCCTTCCCGCTCCCCCCTCGTTCTCTCCCTCCTCCCCTCTTCCTCTTGAACTCCTCTGCCTCATGTTTTTACACTTTTTCTACCTTCTTCTCTTTTTATTTCTTTTTATTTAATTTTTTTTATTTTTATTTTAACTCTATTTATTTCTCGTAGCTTATAAATTAAGCTATCACCACGTAGCCAACGTTAGCATCAGCTGTTTACTCACCAGTCTTGACACGAGCTTCAGCCATCATTGCGTTTAAAGAGGTTTTAATACGTCCTCTGAGCAGCAGCTACTTCTTCAGAGCAGACCGGACGCTACAGTGATAATTCAGGCTAGCTGGTTAGCATGCTAACTTCAGTAGAAGAGAAGAAGCGATACAAATAGAAGCGAAACAAAAGGGCTGCTTTCCACCACTGGAGACAGCTGTTGGCGAGTAAAGGGTTGAAGTTTGATTCTGAATTTTCAATGTTTCTTCCAGACTGGTAAGTAAACAGCTGCTAATGCTAATACTGGCGATGTAGCGTTAGCAAAACTTACAAATAGCTCCTTTTAAACAGAAGAGAGCCTGTTTCATCATCATGATAAGTCACATCACAGCAGAGTCTGGGTGACAAAGGTCGAATGAGGCTCTTCACAGTTTGAAATTTTGACATTTGCTGCAGGTTTTTGTCAAAACTGTGTTTGATTTGACCCAGTCTCCGTACAGAGACCGCTCACCTGTCGCGGCTGTGGTTAGCCATTTCTAAAAACCCGTACCACCCCTAACCATCTGTTTTAAGACTCATACTCATGTAAATAAACTGTTCCAATCCTGTTGAAGAGGAGGTTCAGAAAAAGGTTAATGATCCCCATGGACATCGGCTCAAGGACGAAGACCATGAAACATCAATCCGATCCAACTAAGGTTTATTCTATAACTGTTTGAGACATGGAAGGGAAAACACTCACATGTGCTGCTGCTTCTGAAAGGACACAAATAAAGTATCAAGATTCAATTTAACACAACAAATCAAAGTCGTCCCATGATGGACTTATATATAACATATAGACAAATTATAAGAACTAAAGAGTAAAAAAAAAATTCTCCTACCAGATGTGAAGGTGAAAACGAGTGAATGATTGAAGCTGTTAAATAACCTTGTAGTACCCAGGTGAATTCTGTCAGGGAAATGAGGCGCAGTAAAGGTGAAACCAAGAGCCAATCAGTGATGAGGAAAGGAAAGGAGGTGAGGTAGGTGAAGAAAGGAAGAAGATGTCTCTTTGACGTCTGAGGATCTGGGTGTGCCACAGATTTGAATAGACAAATGATGATAGTTTCAACAGCAACCACATTCAAATTGTAATTCAGAGCCGTTGCATCAAACACAGTGACTCATATCAGAACAGTGTAATGACACGTAACTGTTGCTGTGGGTTCGTGTAAGTCGGGTGCTGGTCTTTGTTTGACCTGGCCCTGCTCGTGCATACCTTCTCCGTTCATAACTTCAATTGTCACGGTTTCGCTCTGGTCACATGACTTGAGTCCGATGCGTCGCTAATCTACCAGATCTATCCTCCTACTCTTTGAGTTTGTCTGGATGGTCTTCATCATTAATCAAATCTTTGGTTTCCTTTCATTAAAAACCTTATTGACCATATTTAACCTCCTTCAGAGCAACATGTGTCCTCCACTGTCTCCACACTCAGCTGCTAAAAACGTCAAAAAATATCATATTTAGCACAAAAGAAAAGCAGCTTAAGAAACAAAACGAGGATAGAATCTAAAATAAATAAGATAAAATGGAAATACTATATACAGTAACAATATACAATGCAGTGTAGTTGATTCTGCACATGTGGAATATAAGAATAAGAAATTAAGTGGTTGTGCAGTTTGTCCCAATTCTATCCGTTCATATCAATCTTGAGAGTTTTGAATTTAGTGAAACGACAGTGAGAGGTGCCAGTTTTATCCAACGTTGCTACAGTGACGTCGGTCACTATCAACATGTTCTCTCTTTGTTTCCTGGGAACTGTGCGTCACTTGAGAAAAACAGGCGAGACGCCAAATCTCCAGATGATGCGACTCAGGCAGCGTGTCCTTGGTTCATCCTCATCCTCTCCTTCCCGTCAGACCTTTGATTTCTGTTCTCACACAACATCTAACCTCCTCACTGTCTTTCTATTTTCTGCCCCGCCTCCCTCCCTCCCTCCCTCCCTCTGTCGTTCCCATGACAACATCTTTTTATGGCTGCGGTGGCCTGGTTCAAGTTTAGGATTCCCATGATTGTTAAAACAGTTTTCACACCGGACTCACACACACACACACACACACACACACACACACACACACACGTGAGCACACAGAGGCGTGTGCCTGCTCACACACGTGTGTGGACACATCTGCTGCTCACATTTGGTCGTGTTCAGTCTGAACACATCTCTGTTAATGATCATATGATCCTCCAAGAATTATGGGTATAATTTAGTTTAGTGAGTGTTCCTGTGGCTCAGTGCAGAGAGGAAGGTAAAACCAGCTTCCTCTATTAAAACTAACACATTGAACAGAGTGTGTTCAGATTTCCTGTTTTTAAAGTGTCTTGAAGCTCCATATTTTCTTATTCTTCTATGTTTTATTTGTAGTGTTGATCCATTAGAAGATATATTTGTGGTTTTAAGAACAAAAACCATCTCAGTGTAGTTTCACATCTCCTCTCTCAGGCTTCTCTCTGCAGCTCTAGTAACAACAGGTCGGTGAGCCAATCAGAAGACAGGAGGCTCTGAGCCTCTCTTCTGATTGGCTGACTGTTTTCTGACTGATCCAATAAAAATGTAGCAGATTTCAGGTAAAAACACTCAGAGAAACCAAATCCTGCAAGGTTTGAATGGTGGGTCCAGGTGGGCGGGGCTTGGTGACTGCTTTGTTGTGACATCACAAAGTTCCAGAAGTCCTGACGGCTGGTTTTAAGGCTCAGTTTCTGAATACAGGCTGTGTGCATTTCTCTGTGGACTGAGGCTTTGATACTTTCACAGTATTAATATAGAAGCTACAGCTGATCTATAATCACACTACACATGGACACAGACCTTTACACTGGAGGAGCTTTAAATGAGTGAAGGAAACTGAAATATACCGTGATTTTTAAACCTCTCTCTCTCTCTCTCTCTCTCTCTCTCTCTCTCTCTCTCTCTCTCTCTCTCTCTGCAGGGTGGCATGTATGTTTTCCAGCTGTTTGATTACTATGCAGCGAGCGGTGTGTGCCTTCTGTGGGTGGCATTCTTTGAATGTATAGCTGTTGCCTGGGTATATGGTGAGTACCATCCTTCAAAAAAACAACAACCTACCGTGTACCTGAAGTGTCCTTGATGACTTACCTACCTGAGAACCTACTGATTCTAATGTTGCTCTTGAATGTGACATCCAGCTGTATCACAGCAAACCTAGCTTAAACCTTGATCTATGGCAATTTTGCATGTGCTTTTGAAATCATGTATATTTGTAGAATATAAGATGGGATGCTGTGGCCCTGCAAAAAGTACAAAGTAAATTTGAGAAAGGTAAATAGAGGTCAGGGTTGATTTTTGGAAATGTCCACATTTTAAACTGAATCTGCTGAAGACAAAGTAAAAACCTTGGAACATGAAGTTGTAGCGATCATTCGTGCACAGATCGTTCAGGAAACTTCCCCCTCGTCATCGTGTCTTTTGAAATGTTTTAGCAGATTTTTTACGCCCTGTGTGAAGCACTTTGAATTACCCATGTGTGTGTTCACAGATAATCTCACTTTGCTTATTAACTGCTGTAAAGTCATTTTCCTGGTGCATTGATCCAAAAATATTCTGCTGTGTTCGCAGGCGTTGATAATTTCTACGATGCAGTCGAGGACATGATTGGCTACAGACCAAATCCCTGGATGAAGTGGAGCTGGTCTGTTATCACTCCTTTACTGTGCATGGTGAGTACTTCTTTTTTTTTTTTTTTTTTTCACTGCACATATGAAGCAAACTGTGATCATGTGATCACCTCAGTCTGCACACAATGATCTGAATTCTTCTTCCTCTTTTCTACTTCCTGAAACTCGTGTCACCATAATTTTCCATATTTGCCTCAGTGTTGTTCACACGTTATTTTTAAAGGGACACGTCACCATTTTTAAGTATTTTTGCATTTAACTGCTTTAGAAAAAATATTTTTTTGGTCGACCACAGAAATGTTGAAAATGTGGAACTGTCCCTTTAAAGGCTGAGAGGAACTTGTACTGAAGTGTTTGTTCTGTGCTCCTCCTCAGGGCTGCTTCATTTTCTCCTTGGTCAAGTACAAGCCACTGACGTACAACAAGGTCTACCAGTATCCGGACTGGGCCGTCGGAATAGGTTGGACTCTGGCCTTGGCCTCCATGATCTGCATCCCTATGGTGGTGGTCATCAAGATCATCCAGTCTGATGGGCCCCTCATTGAGGTGGGTGGTCCCTAAACATGTGTTAGTTAGCTGTGTGTCTACAAGTCTGTGGCCAGTAGCACAAAACACCTTAAGTTTAACATTCAAGTCTGAGTTAAGGTTTCCTTCAAATACAAACAGTTGCTCAAAACACCCTTAAGTATTTAAGGTTTTCTCCTTATCTTAGATTTATATTTAAGGAATAAAGTCAGTTAAACTCTTGCACAAAAGACCTTAGCGACCTAACAAAGGAAAAAAATTTAAGGAACATTTGACTCCATCTTAACTGCAGCATGACCCAGTTTATGGATAAATGAAGAAGAGTGTTCCTAATGGCAGCAACTCAACAGTCTCCATGGTAACAGTAGAATTTTATAGCTGTAAAATCTCTTTCACTGCTGCAAATGCCTCAATTTTTTTGAGATTCTGTGCAAAGTAACTCCCTCAGCTGAGGGGAAATTAAACCTTAAGTGTCAGACATAAGCAGAAAAGTTAAGGTGTTTTGTGGAACCGGCCCCTGGTTCAGGTCAGAGATTAATACTTCCTTTCCTCCTTCCCTCCTGCAGAGGATCAAGGCGGTGGCCGCCCCGGTTCGTGGCGGGGCCAGCTCTCGTCCCGCAGACCACCGCGGCCCTAAGGAGCTCTCCTACCCGCTGGACCCCAACGGGAACAAGGGCCTCCTGATGAAGGCCCCCACCCACACCATCGTAGAGACCATGATGTAAAGGAATGAGGTGGAGGCTCTCCATGAGATCGCTCTCCTCTCCTCTCCTGTCCTCTAAACGCTTCTGAAGCTAGCTAGCTTTCTGTCTCTGTCTCTCTGTCTGTCTGGTGGACTGATAAGGGTTTTAGGAAAAAAAAAAAAAAGTTCCCGTTTCAAATCTTTTAGGAGTACTTTGGAAGTAGTTTGCTGTTGGTGGTTTTCTCAAGAGGGTAGCAATCACATTTCAAATCTATTTCTGAAATACTCACAAGCTGTTTTTTTTATTTTTTATTTTTAATCTTCATGTGACTGCACACGTCCCACTATTGTCTTGCTTAAAGGCACAGTGGCAGATTAGCACCAGCCTCCGGTCAGACGCTGGTTTGTTCCAGCACTTGTTCTAAAAAAAGAGAAGAAAGTGCTTATTGAGTCTTGGAATAAAAACTGCCTTTTGTAGCCATGACATGAAAAAGATTTCCTACACTGATCATCAAGCACCAAAATACAGATTTTTTTTCTTTTTGACTGTGATACGACGAAGAGGCTGCACTTATCTGAGGCCACAGGGTTCAGCTTCGGCTGATTCTGCTCTGCTGCATTCAGCTGAGGCAGAAGATCCAGGCACAAGTACATAATTATGAACTAAAAACATGTCACAATTAGAGATATATACTATGGCTGCACAGTTAATCGAAATATAATCGAAATCGCAATATGGCCAAGAGCAAAACCCAAATTGTAGGAGGAGCTGTGGTGCTACGGAGACGCCGCAGCCTACAAATCATATTCTCCAGATGTAAAGGAACATGTAAACATATTTGTTTGGTTTGTTTGTTTGTTTTTCAGTGAAAATGAAATGAAAAAACAGTAATTCCAACTGAATCGTAATCACAATATCTGCCAAAAATGATCGCAATATGATTCTTTTTGCATATTGTGCAGCCTTAATATTCACCCACCTCCAGGTATCAGAAAGTCTGAAAAGCATCTTGATTTTTAATAAGAAATGGGACCAAAAACAAAAAGTCCCAATCCAGTAAATATGACATTCTGTTTCTGTCTGTTATTAATGGAGCTATTTGTAAGTTTTGCTATTGCTACATAGCTAATGTTAGCATTAGTAGCTGTTTACTTGCAACATTGTGGGTTCAGCATCAAACTTCATTCCTTTATTCACCAACATCTGTCTCCAGTGGTGGAAAGCAAACCTCTGGCTTTGCTAAAAGTTCGATCACGTTTTTTCTTCTAATGAAGTCAGCATGCTAACCAGCTAGCTTCAGCCTGGTTGGCCCGTCTCGTCACTTTCCGATACCAAGTCACTGTAGCGTCCTGAAGAAGTAGGACATATTATAATCTTATATTATAATCTTAATGTACACAATGATGGCTGAAGGTATTGGAAAGACAGCTAAGTAAACAGCTGTTAATGCTAACGCTAGCAATAGTAAAACCTACAATTAGCTCCATTAAAATCTGGATATTTCTAACAAAACAAGTCAAAACACAAGAGCCACCAAAGTTAACTTCTTCTTCGCCGCACAGTTTTTGTCCCGTAATCAAAGACCAGCTGGTTTGGTAACCATTAGCGTTAGCCGCTACTTTTTGCCCGGTGCAGCTAAGAAAACTTAATAAATAAAAATCAGATAATTGACGCAGCCATCGTAGCCGACGACCCTTAAATCAAACCAGGATCCTGGTTGTTTTTCTAAACGCACCTTAGCACAAACTGTCCCCATCTTCCATAGCCGTGAACTGCGGGTGGAATAGAGAAGTAGCACTGAGACGGCGGCGGGAAAAATCCCGCTTCTGCACAAAGACAGAGGTATCTGAAAGGATTTGAAGTGTGGAGGTTGAACCCTTGACTGTGTTGTCTGTGGCGTACTGTACAGTAGTAGCTAATCAGTCTATCTATATCTATCTCTCTATCTATCTTTCTCTGTCCTAGACCAGTTTACAGTACAGTAGTGACTGCACTAGGCTCTCGGCTTACAAGTTTTGGATTGGATTTATTTTATTTTCCACAGAGGAAGTGACATTATTATTAGTTTCTCCTCTGTCGATGTTTAGATTTTTTTTATTAAGACTATAATGTTATTGGTATTCACTATTGATGATAATTGCTGTAGTTTTACATAGAAGAAGGAAACACTTCTTTCATCTGGTGACAATACTAAGCTATTATACAAATCATACATTTACAGTGGCAGCCATTGTAGTTTGGTCCTCATTGTGCATTTCTTTAGTGTCACACAAACAAACAATGCAACTGATTTTTCCCAAATATTTTCTCTTGTGGGGGAGGGGTCAGACATTTAATGAGCAGTTCAATGTACAGTAAAAAAAAATGGGAATTCTACAATGGCTCCATCTGTAAGAGTTGGTAGGTGTCGGGGTTTATAGCTTTTTTCCTCTTCTGTAAATACCAGGAGACAGTATTTAATTTGGATGAAGTCAGCCAGACAGGGCACCGCAGCCAATGGTTAAACAGCGGTGTCACCACCTCGGTGACTCAGCGCCACCATTGGTTGGATGACATTCCCAACGAAGTAGCCGCTGTCTGAGAGTCAAACTCCCGTCCAGACACTGTGAAATGTGGCAGCTGGCTGCAGACGCACCGCAGCCAGTGACTGACAGAGTCCGTTTCCATGGCCGCCATGTTGCCTCACCTCAGTGAGAGCTGCTAAATGTTTCAAATCTGGGGCCGGTTGAACAAAACACCTTAACTTTTCTACTTAAGAGTGGCACTTAAGGTTTAATTTCTCTTTAGCTGAGGGAGTTACTTAAGGGTGTTGGACAGAATCTCTTAAAAGGTTTCCTAGGTTAAGGAAAAACGTTCAGGCATTTGCAGCAGTGAAAGAGATTTTACAGCTGCAGCGTTAAGGGACATCATCATCATCATCTTCTTCCTGTGATGCGTTTACTGTCTTCATTTATCACCATAAACTTAAACTAAGTTTTTTTCCTTACTTTTTGGTCACTAAGGTCTTTTGTGCAACAGTTTACCTGACTTTAAGTGATTCCTTAAGTACAAGACTAAGATCAGGAGAAAACCTTCTATACTTCAGTGAACTTTTTAAAGAAACCTTAAGGAGAAGACTTAAGGTGTTTTGTGCCACTGCTTTTATTTTAAGGAAACCTTAACTCAGACTTTAAGGAAAATCTTAACTTAAGGTGTTTTGTTTCATAGCAACAGTAACTTAAAACATAATTTAAAAAATAATTAGAAATTTAAAAAAAAAAAGCAGGTTATTAAACTCCCCACATCGTCGTCGTCATCGGTGGGCGGTCGTTATGGCGACATCCGGACTCTGTCAGTCAGTGGTGTGGTGAGAAATGTGCCCTGTGATACACCAACAGTCTGTTTCTTCACCTCTGGCTGATTTTATTATTTTATTTTTTAACAAACACACAAACTAAAAACTACGTTACATTCTTAACAACAAGGGGCCATGATGATAGTGACGATGTGAACCTAAAGCAGACAAATACAACCGTTCCATTCATTTTAATATGTCTGTGTAACAAGGGGTTTCCCATGAGTATGTGTCACCAGCGACCATCCACTCAGGACCTTTTCTGTAGTGCTTTTATCTACTGTATAGCTGCATTAACCCAGCGTCCAAAAAAAAAAAATTAGACGTGTAACTGTGGGTGACGGAGAGCTGATCACACCTGAAAATCACACCTGAACTGCCTGTTTCACCCACAGTCTGAGGCAAAGAGAGTTTTTATTGCACCTTATTTGTATAATTTGGACGTCATATCAGACCATGAGGCCAAAACTAAAAAAAAAAAGAAATAAAAAAACACTGCCATCTTTTTATTCAGGGTTTTCATTGGCCTCTGCTGTAAAAAAAAATAAAAATGAAAAAAAAATACTGTCAAAACTCCATGGAGTTCATCTGTTCTCCCAGAAGCAGACATATTAAAATCAAGCATCAGATATACAGTTATACAGTACGCATGCATTGCAGGAAATCTGACCAACAACAACAAAAAAAAGAAACGTCACATCAGAAGCGATCATGTGACCGGGGTCTCATTTTATGTTTCGTGTAAGCTTTATCATTTTTTTTCTTCATGTAGAATAAAGTCGTTCATATCATTAAAAGGGATTTGTGAAACCAAATCCAGCAGCACACATCTATTTTCATACAGTAACAAACTTTTCCTACGATGAGTCGTCTTTGTACAGCTGAGCTCCCGTCGCAGACCTCCCATTTTAATACAGACACAAAGCTTCGTTTTACTCTTCAACTTTTTGTACAGATTCTGCTTCTCGATTCCCTGCGAAGGATCTCGGCACAGAAACTCTCTGTCAGCTGCTTCCTGCGAGAACAACAGCTTCAGAAAATCACTTCTGCTAAATTATTGGAAACAAACCTAGAGATTGATGATTTGTAAGATGCACAAAGATCAGAAAGACCAAAAATAAAAAAACACTTTGAATCGTGTAAATGAGGCTGAAGGAAACGAGCTGAGATCCTTCTGTTGCCGGGGAAACGTGGAACAGAAATAAAAACTAATGCAGTCAGTTATTGGTTTATTCTGCCTCTCTGTGTATATTCCCAGTATGTACCGGTCCCTCTGCCTCTTTACACTCCCCCGTCAGTTAGCCTCTGTTAACCTAAGCTAACCCAGTTTTTCTCAGAGATAATGAATTTGCAAGAGAATCGAAAGCATTAGCGATGCACAAGTTTTTACCGCCGAATGTTGAAATGTGAAAGTCGCCTGCGGGCGGATGTAAAAGTTTCTGAAGATTTATTTTTTAGGTTGAAAGTAAAAAAAAAAAACAATAATAGTTTCTTTTTATTTTCATTGATCTTGTTTTATTGAATTGAGCAGTTTTTTTTTTTCTTGTTTTATTTTGTTTTTTGATTGTGTGTCCGTCACATTTGCCTTTTGTATTCCAAATATAGTGTATTTGAACCTCTGTCATTGGAGTAACATGTACAACTGTAAATCAAAAAGAAACAAAAAAAAGAAGCTACGATTTGTTACGTGCAATACTTTGTAGAATACTTTTATTTTTCATGCTGTTTTTCCAAAAGGTGGTACTGACCTTTGAAGTAAGATGATGATGATGATTATAATGATGATGATAGCCTGTGAAATCTTGAAGAAGACAATTTGAATCTTCAGGGTCCATTTGAGTGAAAGCGCTCTGCAGTGTGGAACTAAAACCAAAATGAACCACTATTCCATCAGAGATCGTGTGGTTTGAAATGCACTGAGAATAAAGTGATGACGAAACTTTTGTCACATCAAACTGAACTTCTTAGCAAAACGCTGTTTTTTTAAAATTTTATTTGTGTGACAGACTGCGAGTTGTAGTGAGTTTATGAGGGGAATGAAACTCAGTAACACTGCCACTCACCCCCCTGCCGCCACCCCCACCCCCGCCCATCTTTCCAAAAAGCACGAAGCCACCAAAGCTTACCGTTAAAGCGATATCTGCGAATTCAAACCATTCTCGTGTTTCTTAATTTGCTTGTAATGGAACAAAAAAAACTTCTCGGCTGCTTTTGGGGGGGGGGGGCTGCCCCTCAGTGACAGCAGCAGTAGATCCAATAAAATCCAGATTACATCATATCAAACCTTATTTATGCAATTTCTACATTCTGCTGATCTGAACCCGACTCCACCGAACCCTGCGACCTTAGTGCTTTATCAGAGAAACCTGAACCACATCGACACAGGAACAGATTTTAAATTCACGCTGCCGACATTGTGTTCATGTGAAAACGTCACCACATCTGCAGGAATCTGTCTGTTTCTGTGACGTAGATGCAACATTAAACCGCACGGCTGACGTCACTCTGTGCGGTCGCAAAGGTAGAAAAGTAGGGCTCCGTATCCCGGCAACATCCTTAACGCAAAGATCATCTTTGTTCTTTAAAATTTGAAAAAGATTTTGTCTTAAATTTGAATTTTTTGTCATTTTTAACTTTGAGTCAAGATTCAGATAAAGAATACTTAAACAATGGCGATCTCGGCGCTCAGACTTCTGGGAAACGGAGTCCTGCTCGTCCTTCCCCGTCCTCTCTCGTTCTGAGCATGGTCTCCAATGACAACGCCTCCGTCTTTTCCTGCATTAAACCTGAATACCAGCCCTTCCTCTTTTCAGAATGTACATGGGAAAATGTTTTTTAATTCTTGGTGAAGAAAAAAAACATTTTTAAAAAAAAAAAAAAAGAATTTGAAAGGTTTTATTTTTATTTCTATGGCCAACCTGTAAGCTAGAAAAAAAAAAAAAGGAAAAAAAAAAATGTGTTTGAACAGGTTTTACAAAGGTGTAAAACTTTTTTTATTTCTTAATAAAAAATTTGTCTTCAGAAAATGAGTTTCTGTCGTCTGTCTGATTGTTCAGCACTTTCTCTCACACACACACACACACACACACACACACACACACACCATTCCATTCATGTTCAATATCCCAACCCGTGGGACTTAATGTGGTTAAATCCCCCTGACAACATAATAAACTCTAATCCCACAAAGCCTGTAATACAAGATTTAAGGTATGTGGAGCCGACGCAGGAGGCCGCATTCCAGCTCAGTCACTGCTGCCAGTTTGTCTTCAGTATGTGGAAGTCGTAGAAAACTGATTCAGTTACAACAATTATAACAGCAGACCACTAACCTGTCAGTAATTAAGATAAATGTCACCTGTGTATTAACATAACTCAAAAACCTGAAAGTCTTGGCACTGATTGTCTAGACTCTGAAACAGCTTCTACCCACATGCATGTTGAACATCAATGTCTGACATCTCAACATTGTTTGATGTGCAAATCACACAATCAATGAATTACTGGATTTTTAAATCATAATAAATAGCAGAAACACATTTCAATACATTTAAGTGCAATACGACATCACTGTCTAGTCTACTCCACATTACAGTATCTTATGTAGCTGCTCCATTCAGTTCCACAACAAGAAATTATGTTAAAGTTCTATGAAACATTAATACAATGATCTAATGTTATGATTGACTCAAGATTACATATTGATATATGCTATATTATGTTTTGTGGATCTCTCTGTCCCTATTGTTGGTTGGTTTTAATGATGATGCCCAGGTGCTTACTGATTGGTCATTGGTTCCTTCATGATCTCCAAGTAAATAGTTAGGTGCACAAACCTTTGCAGTGCTGAAAACTGTTTCTTTCTTTAAAGCTCCTCCAGTGTAAAGGTGTGTGTCCATGTGTAGTGTGATTATAGATCAGCTCTAGCTTCTATATTAATACTGTGAAAGTATCAAAGCCTCAGTCCACAGAGAAATGCACACAGCCTGTATTCAGAAACTGAGCCTTAAAACCAGCCGTCAGGACTTCTGGAACTTTGTGATGTCACAACAAAGCAGTCACCAAGCCCCGCCCACCTGGACCCACCATCCAAACCTTGCAGGATTTGGTTTCTCTGAGTGTTTTTTACCTAAAATCTGCTGTATTTCTATTGGATCACTCAGAAAACAGTCAGTCAATCAGAGGAGAGGCTCAGAGCCTCCTTTCTTCTGATTGGCTCACCGACCTGTTGTTACTAGAGCTCCAGAGAGAAGCCTGAGAGAGGAGATGTAAAATTACACTGAGATGGTTTTTTATATCTTCTGATGGATCAACACTTCAAATAAAACACAGAAGAAGAAGAAAATATGGAGCTTTAAAGAATGTATTTCTCCAAAGTTCAGGGTTTGTGTCAGGGTCTCTTTTTCTTACCTGGCCAAACAACCCCCCCCCCCCCAAACCCTCCCCGAAGCCTCCAAATTAAGCTGCGTGCCCTGGAACAATGCGAGTAAGCAGCTCTGTGAAGCTGCTGGAAACAGCTTCAGTTTATGGAATATTTTGACCCAAACATCCGTTTCACATCAGGGAGGTAAAGGCTCAGACATGCTGGTGATTAATAGAAGCTGGGTACTCAACACAGCTAATTTTCCCAGACTGTAATTTTCCCTCAATAGCTGCGGTTGCATGAAACATTCTTTTTTAGAAAAAAAAATCAAATCAACAAAGGATTCCCATGAAAGCATGAGGAGCCAACAAAGCCAAAGCTACTTGCAAATACATGCAAACTATCTTGTATATCTGGATATGCATTATAATTTACATTTATACATGCGTATACAAACATACAGCTATGCATGTACATACATACATGCATACAGACATATATATTTATATGTATATTCAAATAATTATTTGACTTACTATACTATGACTTTATGTGCCTTATTTTAAATGAGTTATTATGCCTTGCTATACTATGACATTTTTCTGGCTTATTATATTATGACTTTTTGTGCCTTACTATTCTAGGACTTTTTATGACTTTTTTTACACCTTACTCAACTATGACTTTTTACTATACTAGGTCATTTAATGACATTTTATTCCTACCTATACTTTGACTTTTTGTGCCTTGCTATACTGTCTTTTTATACCTTGCCATACTATGACTTTGTAGGACTTGCTATACTATGACTTTCAGTGCCTTACTATACTATAATGTTTTATGCCCTTTTATACTATGACTTTTTTGTACCATTTTTATGCCTTACATTTTTATTCCTTACTATACTATCACTTTTTAGGCCTTACTATACTATCACTTTTTTATAACATTTTTATGTCTCACTATACTATGACTTTCAGTACCTTACAATACTATGACTTTTTATGCCTTACTATACTATGACTTTTTATGCCTTGTTATAATATGACTTTTTATTACATTTTTATGCTATACTACACTATGACATTTTTATGATGTTTTTATGCCTTACTATACTATGTCGTTTTTATGACTTTTTATGTCTTACTATATTATGACTTTTCATGCCTTTTTAGGGCTTACTATACTATGAATTTTTATGCCTTACTATACTATGACATTTTTATGCCTTAGTATACTATGTAGTTTTTATGACTTTTTATGCCTCGCTATACTATGATGTTTTATGCCTTACTATACTATGACGTTTTATGACTTTTTATGTCTTACTATACTATGTCGTTTTTATGACTTTTTATGCCTTACTATACTATGACTTTTTATGCCCTACTATACTATGTCGTTTTTATGACTTTTTATGTCTTAATATATTATTACATTTTTATGACTTTTTATGCCTTACTATACTATGTCGTTTTTATGACTTTTTATGCCTTACTATACTATGACTTTTTATGCCTTACTATACTATGTCGTTTTTATGACTTTTTATGCCTTACTATACTATGACTTTTTTTGCCTTACTATATTATGTCGTTTTTATGACCTTTTATGCCTTACTATACTATGACTTTTTATGCCTTACTATACTATGTCGTTTTTATGACTTTTTATGCCTTACTATACTATGACTTTTTATGCCTTACTATACTATGTCGTTTTTATGACTTTTTATGCCTTACTATACTATGACTTTTTATGCCTTACTATACTATGTCGTTTTTATGACTTTTTATGTCTTAATATAGTATGACTTTTTATGCCTTACTATACTATGACTTTTTATGCCCTACTATACTATGTCGTTTTTATGACTTTTTATGTCTTAATATACTATGACATTTTATGCCTTACTATACTGTGCCGTTTTTATGACTTTTTGTGCCTTACTATATTATGACATTTTTATGACTTTTTATGCCTTACTATACTATGACTTTTTATGCCTTACTATACTTTCTCGTTTTTATAACTTTGTATGCCTTACTATACTATGACTTTTTATGCCTTACTATAATATGTCGTTTTTATGACTTTTTAATACCCTACTATGCTATGACGTTTTTATGACTTTTTATGCCTTACTATATTATGACTTTTTATGCCTTACTATACTATGACTTTTTATGCCTTACTATATACTATGACTTTTTATGCCCTACTATACTATGTCGTTTTTATGACTTTTTATGTCTTAATATACTATGACATTTTATGCCTTACTATACTGTGCCGTTTTTATGACTTTTTGTGCCTTAATATACTATGTCATTTTTATGACTTTTTATGTCTTACTATACTATGACATTTTATGCCTTACTATACTATGACTTTTTATGCCTTACTATACTATGTCGTTTTTATGACTTTTTGTGCCTTACTATACTATGACTTTTTATGCCTTACTATATTATGTCGTTTTTATGACTTTTTATGTCTTACTATACTATGACGTTTTTATGCCTTAATATACTATGTTGTTTTTATGACTTTTTATGTCTTAATATACTATGACATTTTATGCCTTACTATACTATGTCGTTTTTATGACTTTTTATGTCTTAATATACTATGACATTTTATGCCTTACTATACTATGTCGTTTTTATGACTTTTTATGTCTTAATATACTATGACATTTTATGCCTTACTATACTATGTCGTTTTTATGACTTTTTATGTCTTAATATACTATGACATTTTATGCCTTACTATACTATGTCGTTTTTATGACTTTTTATGTCTTACTATATTATGACTTTTCATGCCTTTTTAGGGCTTACTATACTATGAATTTTTATGCCTTACTATACTATGACATTTTTATGCCTTAGTATACTATGTAGTTTTTATGACTTTTTATGCCTCGCTATACTATGATGTTTTATGCCTTACTATACTATGACGTTTTATGACTTTTTATGTCTTACTATACTATGTCGTTTTTATAACTTTTTATGCCTTACTATACTTTGACGTTTTTATGACTTTTTATGTCTTAATATACTATGACTTTTTATGCCTTACTATACTGTGCCGTTTTTATGACTTTTTGTGCCTTAATATACTATGTCATTTTTATGACTTTTTATGTCTTACTATACTATGACATTTTATGCCTTACTATACTATGACTTTTTATGCCTTACTATACTATGTCGTTTTTATGACTTTTTGTGCCTTACTATACTATGACTTTTTATGCCTTACTATATTATGTCGTTTTTATGACTTTTTATGTCTTACTATACTATGACGTTTTTATGCCTTAATATACTATGTTGTTTTTATGACTTTTTATGTCTCATTATACGATGTCGTTTTTATGACTTTTTGTGCCTTACTATACTATGTCGTTTTTATGACTTTTTATGCCTTACTATACTATGACTTTTTATGCCCTACTATACTATGTCGTTTTTATGACTTTTTATGTCTTAATATACTATGACATTTTATGCCTTACTATACTGTGGCGTTTTTATGACTTTTTGTGCCTTACTATATTATTACATTTTTATGACTTTTTATGCCTTACTATACTATGACTTTTTATGCCTTACTATACTATGTCGTTTTTATGACTTACTGTACTATGTCGTTTTTATGACTTTTTATGCCTTACTATACTATGACTTTTTATGCCTTACTATATTATGTCGTTTTTATGACCTTTTATGCCTTACTATATACTATGACTTTTTATGCCCTACTATACTATGTCGTTTTTATGACTTTTTATGTCTTAATATAGTATGACTTTTTATGCCTTACTATACTATGACTTTTTATGCCCTACTATACTATGTCGTTTTTATGACTTTTTATGTCTTAATATACTATGACATTTTATGCCTTACTATACTGTGCCGTTTTTATGACTTTTTGTGCCTTACTATATTATGTCGTTTTTATGACTTTTTATGCCTTACTATACTATGACTTTTTATGACTTTTTATGCCTTACTATATTATGTCGTTTTTATGACCTTTTATGCCTTACTATATACTATGACTTTTTATGCCCTACTATACTATGTCGTTTTTATGACTTTTTATGTCTTAATATAGTATGACTTTTTATGCCTTACTATACTATGACTTTTTATGCCCTACTATACTATGTCGTTTTTATGACTTTTTATGTCTTAATATACTATGACATTTTATGCCTTACTATACTGTGCCGTTTTTATGACTTTTTGTGCCTTACTATATTATGACATTTTTATGACTTTTTATGCCTTACTATACTATGACTTTTTATGCCTTACTATACTTTCTCGTTTTTATAACTTTTTATGCCTTACTATACTATGACTTTTTATGCCTTACTATACTATGTCGTTTTTATGACTTTTTAATACCCTACTATGCTATGACGTTTTTATGATTTTTATGCCTTACTATATTATGACTTTTTATGCCTTACTATACTATGACTTTTTATGCCTTACTATATACTATGACTTTTTATGCCCTACTATACTATGTCGTTTTTATGACTTTTTATGTCTTAATATACTATGACATTTTATGCTTACTATACTGTGCCGTTTTTATGACTTTTTGTGCCTTACTATATTATGACATTTTTATGACTTTTTATGCCTTACTATACTATGACTTTTTATGCCTTACTATACTTTCTCGTTTTTATAACTTTGTATGCCTTACTATACTATGACTATTTATGCCTTAATATACTATGTGTTTTTTATGACTTTTTGTGCCTTACTATACTATGTCGTTTTTATGACTTTTTATGTCTTAATATACTATGACATTTTATGCCTTACTATACTGTGCCGTTTTTATGACTTTTTGTGCCTTACTATATTATGTCGTTTTAATGACTTTTTGTGCCTTACTATACTATGTCGTTTTTATGACTTTTTATGTCTTAATATAGTATGACTTTTTATGCCTTACTATACTATGACTTTTTATGCCTTACTATATTATGTCGTTTTTATGACCTTTTATGCCTTACTATATACTATGACTTTTTATGCCCTACTATACTATGTCGTTTTTATGACTTTTTATGCCTTACTATACTGTGCCGTTTTTATGACTTTTTGTGCCTTACTATATTATGACATTTTTATGACTTTTTATGCCTTACTATACTATGACTTTTTATGCCTTACTATACTATGTCGTTTCTTTGACTTACTATACTATGTCGTTTTTATGACTTTTTGTGCCTTACTATACTATGTCCTTTTTATGACTTTTTATGTCTTAATATAGTATGACTTTTTATGCCTTACTATACTATGACTTTTTATGTCTTAATATAGTATGACTTTTTATGCCTTACTATAATATGAATTTTTATGCCTTACTATACTATGTCGTTTCTATGATTTACTATACTATGTCGTTTTTATGACTTTTTGTGCCTTACTATACTATGTCGTTTTTATGACTTTTTGTGCCTTACTATACTATGTCGTTTCTATGACTTACTATACTATGTCCTTTTTATGACTTTTTATGTCTTAATATAGTATGACTTTTTATGCCTTACTATACTATGACTTTTTATGCCTTACTATACTATGTCGTTTTTATGACTTTTTATGTCTTACTATACTATGACTTTTTATGACTTTTTATGTCTTAATATACTATGACATTTTATGCCTTACTATACTGTGCCGTTTTTATGACTTTTTGTGCCTTACTATATTATGACATTTTTATGACTTTTTATGCTTTACTATACTATGACTTTTTACGCCTCACTATACTAGGTCGTTTTTGGGACTTTTTGTGCCTTACTATACTATGTTGTTTTTAGGACTTTTTGTGCCTTACTATACTATGTCGTTTCTATGACTTACTATACTATGTCCTTTTTATGACTTTTTATGTCTTAATATAGTATGACTTTTTATGCCTTACTATACTATGACTTTTTATGCCTTACTATACTATGTCGTTTTTATGACTTTTTATGTCTTACTATACTATGACTTTTTATGACTTTTTATGTCTTACTATACTGTGCCGTTTTTATGACTTTTTGTGCCTTACTATATTATGACATTTTTATGACTTTTTATGCTTTACTATACTATGACTTTTTACGCCTTACTATACTATGTCGTTTTTATGACTTTTTATGACTTTTTATGCCTTACTTACTATGTCGTTTTAATGACTTTTTGTGCCTTACTATACTATGACTTTTTATGCCTTAATATAGTATGACTTTTTATGCCTTACTATACTATGACTTTTTATGCCTTACTATACTATGACTTTTTATGTCTTAATATAGTATGACTTTTTATGCCTTACTATACTATGTAATTTTAAGACCTTTTATGCCTTACTATACTATGACGTTTTATGACTTTTTATGTCTTAATCTACTATGACTTTTTATGCCTTACTATCTTATGTCGTTTTTATGACTTTTTATGCCTTACTATACTATGACATTTTTATGACTTTTTATGCCTTACTATACTATGACGTTTTATGCCTTACTATACTATGACGTTTTATGACTTTTTATGCCTTACTATACTAGGTCGTTTTTATGACTTTATGTGTCTTACTATACTATGACTTTTTATGCCTTACTATACTATGTCGTTTTTATGCCTTACTATACTATGTCGTTTTTATGACTTTTTGTGCCTTACTATACTATGTTTTTTTTTTTTTCTGACTTTTTGTGCCTTACTATACTGTCTCTTTTTAATGACTTTTTATGCCTTACTATACTATGACTTTTTATGCCTTACTATACTATGTCGTTTTTATGACTTTTTATGCTTTACTATACTATGTCGTTTTTATGACTTTTTATGTCTTTTTATGACTTACTATACTATGTCGTTTTTATGACTTTTTATGCCTTACTATACTATGACTTTTTATGCCTACTATACTATGTCGTTTTAATGACTTTTTGTGCCTTACTATACTATGTCGTTTTTATGGACTTTTTTATGCCTTACTATACTATGACTTTTTATGCCTTACTATTACTATGTCGTTTTTATGACTTTTTATGTCTTAATATACTATGACATTTTATGCCTTACTGTACTGTGCCGTTTTTATGACTTTTTGTGCCTTACTATATTATTACATTTTTATGACTTTTTATGCCTTACTTTACTATGACTTTTTATGCCTTACTATACTATGTCGTTTTTATGACTTACTATACTATGTCGTTTTAATGACTTTTTATGCCTTACTATACTATGTCGTTTTAATGACTTTTTGTGCCTTACTATACTATGTCGTTTTTTGACTTTTTATGCCTTACTATACTATGACTTTTTTGCCTTACTATACTATGACGTTTTTATGCCTTACTATATATGTCGTTTTTATGACTTTTTCTGTCTTAATATACTATGTCGTTTTTATGACTTTTTATGCCTTACTATACTATGACTTTTTATGACTTTTTATGACTTTTTATGCTTTACTATACTATGACATTTTATGCCTTACTATACTATGTCGTTTTTTGACTTTTTGTGCCTTACTATACTATGTCATTTTTATGACTTTTTGTGCTTACTATACTATGTCGTTTCTATGATTTACTATACTATGTCGTTTTTATGCCTTACTATACTGTGGCGTTTTTATGACTTTTTGTGCCTTACTATATTATTACATTTTTATGACTTTTTATGCCTTACTATACTATGACTTTTTATGCCTTACTATACTATGTCGTTTTTATGACTTTTTATGTCTTAATATAGTATGACTTTTTATGCCTTACTATACTATGACTTTTTATGTCTTAATATAGTATGACTTTTTATGCCTTACTATACTATGACTTTTTATGCCTTACTATACTATGTCGTTTTTATGACTTTTTATGCCTTACTATACTATGACTTTTTATGCCTTACTATACTATGTCGTTTTTATGACTTTTTAATACCCTATTATGCTATGACGTTTTTATGACTTTTTATGCCTTACTATACTATGACTTTTTATGCCTTACTATACTTTCTCGTTTTTATAACTTTTTATGCCTTACTATACTATGACTTTTTATGCCCTACTATACTATGTCGTTGTTATGACTTTTTATGTTTTACTATATTATGACTATTTATGCCTTAATATACTATGTGTTTTTTATGACTTTTTGTGCCTTACTATACTATGTCATTTTTATGACTTTTTATGTCTTAATAAACTATGACTTTTTGTGCCTTACTATACTGTGCCGTTTTTATGACTTACTATACTGTCGTTTTTATAACTTTTTGTGCCTTACTATATTATTACATTTTTATGACTTTTTATGCCTTACTATACTATGTCGTTTTTATGACTTACTATACTATGTCGTTTTTATGACTTTTTATGCCTTACTATACTATGTCGTTTTTATGACTTTTTATGCCTTACTATACTATGACTTTTTATGCCCTACTATACTATGTCGTTTTTATGACTTTTTGTGCCTTACTATACTATGTCGTTTTTATGACTTTTTATGCCTTACTATACTATGACTTTTTATGCCCTACAATACTATGTCGTTTTTATGACTTTTTATGTCTTAATATACTATGACATTTTATGCCTTACTATACTGTGGCGTTTTTATGACTTTTTGTGCCTTACTATATTATTACATTTTTATGACTTTTTATGCCTTACTATACTATGACTTTTTATGCCTTACTATACTATGTCGTTTTTATGACTTACTATACTATGTCGTTTTTATGACTTTTTATGCCTTACTATACTATGTCGTTTTAATGACTTTTTGTGCCTTACTATACTATATCGTTTTTATGACTTTTTATGCCTTACTATACTATGACTTTTTATGCCTTACTATATTATGTCGTTTTTATGACTTTTTATGTCTTAAAATAGTATGACTTTTTATGCCTTACTATACTATGACTTTTTATGCCCTACTATACTATGTCGTTGTTATGACTTTTTATGTTTTACTATATTATGACTATTTATGCCTTAATATACTATGTGTTTTTTATGACTTTTTGTGCCTTACTATACTATGTCATTTTTATGACTTTTTATGTCTTAATAAACTATGACTTTTTGTGCCTTACTATACTGTGCCGTTTTTATGACTTACTATACTGTCGTTTTTATAACTTTTTGTGCCTTACTATATTATTACATTTTTATGACTTTTTATGCCTTACTATACTATGTCGTTTCTATGACTTACTATACTATGTCGTTTTTATGACTTTTTGTGCCTTACTATACTATGTCGTTTTTATGACTTTTTGTGCCTTACTATACTATGTCGTTTCTATGACTTACTATACTATGTCGTTTTTATGACTTTTTGTGCCTTACTATACTATGTCGTTTTTATGACTTTTTGTGCCTTACTATACTATGTCGTTTCTATGACTTACTATACTATGTCCTTTTTATGACTTTTTATGTCTTAATATAGTATGACTTTTTATGCCTTACTATACTATGACTTTTTATGCCTTACTATACTATTTCGTTTTTATGACTTTTTATGTCTTACTATACTATGACTTTTTATGCCTTACTATACTATGTCGTTTTTATGACTTTTTATGTCTTACTATACAATGACTTTTTATGACTTTTTATGTCTTAATATACTATGACATTTTATGCCTTACTATACTGTGTCGTTTTTATGACTTTTTATGCCTCACTTTACTAGGTCGTTTTTATGACTTTTTGTGCCTTACTATACTATGACTTTTTATGCCTTACTATACTATGTCGTTTTTATGACTTTATATACTATATCGTTTTTATGACTTTTTGTGCCTTACTATACTATGACTTTTTATGCCTTACTATACTATGTCGTTTTTATCACTTACTATACTATGTCGTTTTTATGAATTTTTATGCCTTACTATACTATGTCGTTTTTATGACTTTTTATGTCTTAATATAGTATGACTTTTTATGCCTTACTATACTATGACTTTTTATGTCTTAATATAGTATGACTTTTTATGCCTTACTATACTATGACTTTTTATGTCTTACTATACTAAGTCATTTTTATGACCTTTTATGCCTTACTATACTATGATGTTTTATGACTTTTTATGTCTTAATCTACTATGACTTTTTATACCTTACTATCTTATGTCGTTTTTATGACTTTTTATGTCTTACTATACTATGACATTTTTATGACTTTTTATGTCTTACTATACAATGACTTTTTATGACTTACTATACTATGTCGTTTTTATGACTTTTTATGCCTTACTATACTATATCGTTTTTTATGACTTTATGTGTCTTACTATACTATGACTTTTTATGCCTTACTATACTGTGTCGTTTTTATGACTTTATATACTATGTCGTTTTTATGACTTTTTGTGCCTTACTATACTATGTGTTTTTTATGACTTTTTATGACTTTTTATGACTTACTATACTGTCTTTTTTTAATGACTTTTTATGTCTCAATATACTATGTCGTTTTTTGACTTTTTATGCTTACTATACTATGACATTTTATGCCTTACTATAGTATGTCGTTTTAATGACTTTTTGTGCTTACTATACTATGACGTTTTTATGACTTTTTATGTCTTACTATACTATGACTTTTTATGACCTTTTACGTTTTAATATACTATGACATTTTATGCCTTACTATACTGTGCGTTTTTATGACTTTTTGTGCCGTACTATATTATGCCTTTTTTATGACTTTTTGTTGCCTTACTATACTATGTCGTTTTAATGACTTTTTATGTCCTTAATATAGTATGACTTTTTATGCCTTACTATACTATGACTTTTTATGTCTTACTATACTATGATGTTTTTATGACTTTTTATGCCTTACTATACTATGACTTTTTATGCCTTACTATACTATGTCGTTTTAATGACTTTTTATGACTTACTATACTATGTCGTTTTTATCACTTACTATACTATGACTTTTTGTGCCTTACTATACTATGTCGTTTTTTGACTTTTTGTGCCTTACTATACTATGTCGTTTCTATGACTTACTATACTATGTCGTTTTTTGACTTTTTGTGCCTTACTATATTATGCCTTTTTTATGACTTTTTGTGCCTTACTATACTATGTCGTTTCTATGCCTTACTATACTATGTCCTTTTTATGACTTTTTATGCCTTACTATATTATGACATTTTATGCCTTACTTTACTATGACTTTTTATGCCTTACTATACTATTTCGTTTTTTATGACTTTTTATGTCTTACTATACTATGACTTTTTATGCCTTACTATACTATGTCGTTTTTATGACTTTTTATGTCTTACTATACTATGACTTTTTATGACTTTTTATGTCTTAATATACTATGACATTTTATGCATTACTATACTGTGTCGTTTTTAGGACTTTTTTATGCCTCACTTTACTAGGTCGTTTTTATGACTTTTTGTGCCTTACTATACTATGACTTTTTATGCCTTACTATACTATGTCGTTTTTATGACTTTTTATGACTTACTATACTATGTTTTTTTATGACTTTTTGTGCCTTACTATACTATGACTTTTTATGCCTTACTATACTATGTCGTTTTTATCACTTACTATACTATGTCGTTTTTATGACTTTTTATGCCTACTATACTATGTCGTTTTTATGACTTTTTATGTCTTAATATATAGTATGACTTTTTATGCCTTACTATACTATGACTTTTTATGTCTTAATATAGTATGACTTTTTATGCCTTACTATACTATGACTTTTTATGTCTTACTATACTAAGTCATTTTTATGACCTTTTATGCCTTACTATACTATGATGTTTTATGACTTTTTATGTCTTAATCTACTATGACTTTTTATACCTTACTATCTTATGTCGTTTTTATGACTTTTTATGTCTTACTATACTATGACATTTTTATGACTTTTTATGCCTTACTATACTATGACTTTTTATGACTTACTATACTATGTCGTTTTTATGACTTTTTATGCCTCACTTTACTAGGTCGTTTTTATGACTTTATGTGTCTTACTATACTATGACTTTTTATGCCTTACTATACTATGTCGTTTTTATGACTTTATATACTATGTCGTTTTTATGACTTTTTGTGCCTTACTATACTATGTTTTTTTTTCTGATTTTTTGTGCCTTACTATACTGTCTTTTTTTAATGACTTTTTATGTCTCAATATACTATGTCGTTTTTATGACTTTTTATGCCTTACTATACTATGACTTTTTATGCCTTACTATAGTATGTCGTTTTTATGACTTTTTGTGCCTTACTATACTATGTCGTTTTTATGACTTTTTATGTCTTACTATACTATGACTTTTTATGACCTTTTACGTTTTAATATACTATGACATTTTATGCCTTACTATACTGTGCCGTTTTTATGACTTTTTGTGCCGTACTATATTATGCCTTTTTTATGACTTTTTGTGCCTTACTATACTATGTCCTTTTTATGACTTTTTATGTCTTAATATAGTATGACTTTTTATGCCTTACTATACTATGACTTTTTATGTCTTAATATAGTATGACTTTTTATGCCTTACTATACTATGACTTTTTATGCCTTACTATACTATGTCGTTTTTATGACTTTATGTGCCTTACTATACTATGTCGTTTTTATGACTTTTTATGTCTTAATATAGTATGACTTTTTATGCCTTACTATACTATGACTTTTTATGCCTTACTATACTATGACTTTTTATGCCCTACTATACTATGTCGTTGTTATGACTTTTTATGTTTTACTATATTATGACTATTTATGCCTTAATATACTATGTGTTTTTTATGACTTTTTGTGCCTTACTATACTATGTCGTTTTTATGACTTTTTATGTCTTAATATAGTATGACTTTTTATGCCTTACTATACTATGACTTTTTATGTCTTAATATAGTATGACTTTTTATGCCTTACTATACTATGACTTTTTATGCCTTACTATACTATGTCGTTTTTATGACTTTATGTGCCTTACTATACTATGTCGTTTTTATGACTTTTTATGTCTTAATATACTATGTCGTTGTAATGACTTTTTATGTCTTAATATACTATGACATTTTATGCCTTACTATACTGTGCCGTTTTTATGACTTTTTGTGCCTTACTATATTATGACATTTTTATGACTTTTTATGCCTTACTATACTATGACTTTTTATGCCTTACTATACTATGACTTTTTATGCCTTACTATACTTTCTCATTTTTATGACTTTTTATGTCTCAATATACTATGTCGTTTTTATGACTTTTTGTGCCTTACTATACTATGTCGTTTTTATGATTTTTATGTCTTACTATACTATGACTTTTTATGACCTTTTACGTTTTAATATACTATGACTTTTTATGCCCTACTATACTATGTCGTTGTAATGACTTTTTATGTTTTACTATATTATGACTATTTATGCCTTAATATACTGTCTTTTTTATGACATTTTATGCCTTACTATAATGTGCCGTTTTTATGACTTTTTGTGCCTTACTATATTATGACATTTTTATGACTTTTTATGCCTTAATATAGTATGACTTTTTATGTCTTAATATAGTATGACTTTTTATGACTTTTTATGTCTTAATATAGTATGACTTTTCATGTCTTACTATACTATGACTTTTTATGTCTTAATATAGTATGACTTTTCATGCCTTACTATACTATGACTTTTTATGCCTTACTATACTTTCTCGTTTTTATAACTTTTTATGCCTTACTATACTATAACTTTTTATGCCTCACTATACTATGTCGTTTTTATGACTTTTTAATACCCTATTATGCTATGACGTTTTTATGACTTTTTATGCCTTACTATATTATGACTTTTTATGCCTTACTATACTATGACTTTTTATGCCTTACTATACTATGACTTTTTATGCCTTACTATACTATGTCGTTTTTATGACTTTTTATGTCTTAATATACTATGATATTTTATGCCTTACTATACTGTGCCGTTTTTATGACTTTTTGTGCCTTACTATATTATGACATTTTTATGACTTTTTATGCCTTACTATACTATGACTTTTTATGCCTTACTATACTATGACTTTTTATGCCTTACTATACTTTCTCGTTTTTATAACTTTTTATGCCTTACTATACTATGAGTTTTTATGCCCTACTATACTATGTCGTTGTTATGACTTTTTATGTTTTACTATATTATGACTATTTATGCCTTAATATACTATGTGTTTTTTATGACTTTTTGTGCCTTACTATACTATGTCGTTTTTATGACTTTTTATGCCCTACTATACTATGTCGTTTTTATGACTTTTCATGTCTAAATATACTATGACATTTTATGCCTTACCGTACTGTGCCGTTTTTATGACTTTTTGTGCCTTACTATACTATGACTTTTTATTCCTTACTATACTATGTCGTTTTTATGACTTACTATACTATGTCGTTTTTATAACTTTTTATGCCTTACTATACTATGTTGTTTTAATGACTTTTTGTGCCTTACTATACTATGTCGTTTTTATGACTTTTTATGTCTTAATATAGTATGACTTTTTATACCTTACTATACTATGACTTTTTATGCCTTACTATATTATGTCGTTTTTATGACCTTTTATGCCTTACTATATACTATGACTTTTTATGACTTTTTATGCCCTACTATACTATGTCGTTTTTAAGACTTTTTATGCCTTAATATACTATGACATTTTATGCCTTACTATACTGTGCCGTTTTTATGACTTTTTGTGCCTTACTATATTATGACGTTTTTATGACTTTTTATGCCTTACTATACTATGACTTTTTATGCCTTACTATACTATGTCGTTTCTATGACTTACTATACTATGTCGTTTTTATGACTTTTTGTGCCTTACTATACTATGTCCTTTTTATGACTTTTTATGTCTTAATATAGTATGACTTTTTATCCCTTACTATACTATGACTTTTTATGTCTTAATATAGTATGACTTTTTATGCCTTACTATACTATGACTTTTTATGCCTTACTATACTATGTCGTTTTCATGACTTTTTACGCCTTACTATACTGTCGTTTTTATGACTTTATATACTGTCGTTTTTATGACTTTTTATGCCTTACTATACTATCTCGTTTTTATGACTTTTTATGCCTTACTATACTATGACGTTTTTATGCCTTAATATACTATGTCGTTTTTTATGACTTTTTGTGCCTTACTATACTATGTTTTTTTATGACTTTTTATGCCTTACTATACTAATGTCGTTTTTATGACTTTTTATGCTTACTATACTATGATTTTTATGCCTTACTATATACTATGACGTTTTTATGCCTTACTATACTATGTCGTTTTTATGACTTTTTATGTCTAACTATACTATGTCGTTTTTATGACTTTTTATGCCTTACTATAACTATGACTTTTTATACCTTACTATACTATGGTCGTTTTTATGACTTTTTATGCCTTACTTTACTATGACTTTTTATGTGTAACTATACTATGACGTTTTTATGCCTTAATATACTATGTCGTTTTAATGACTTTTTATGACTTTTTAATGCCTTACTATAACTATGACTTTTTATGCCTTACTATACTATACTATGTCCTTTTTATGACTTTTTGTGCCTTACTATACTATGTCGTTTTTTATGACTTTTTATGCCTTACTATATACTATGACATTTTTATGACTTTTTATGTCTTACTATACTATGACTTTTTATGCCTTACTATACTATGACTTTTTATGCCTTACTATACTGTCGTTTTTATGACTTACTATACTATGTCGTTTTTATGCCTTACTATACTGTCGTTTTTATGCCTTAATATACTATGTCGTTTTTATGACTTTTTGTGCCTTACTATACTATGTCGTTTTAATGACTTTTTGTGCCTTACTATACTATGTCGTTTCTATGACTTACTATACTATGTCCTTTTTATGACTTTTTATGTCTTAATATAGTATGACTTTTTATGCCTTACTATACTATGACTTTTTATGCCTTACTATACTATGTCGTTTTTATGACTTTTTATGCCTCACTTTACTAGGTCGTTTTTATGACTTTTTGTGCCTTACTATACTATGACGTTTTTATGCCTTAATATACTATTTCGTTTTTTATGACTTTTTATGCCTTACTATAACTATGTCGTTTTTTATGACTTTTTATGCCTTACTATACTATGACATTTTATGCCTTACTATACTATGGTCGTTTTTATGACTTTTTAATGCCTTACTATAACTATGTCGTTTTTTATGACTTTTTAATGCCTTACTATACTAATGTCGTTTTTATAACTTTTTATGCCTTACTATACTATGTCATTTTTATGACTTTTCATGCCTTACTATACTATGACATTTTATGCCTTACTATACTATGACTTTTTTATGCCTTACTATACTATGGTCGTTTTTATGACTTTTTGTGCCTACTATACTATGTCGTTTTTATGACTTTTCATGCCTTACTATACTATGACTTTTTATGCCTTAATATACTATTTCGTTTTTTATGACTTTTTATGCCTCACTTTACTAGGTCGTTTTTATGACTTTTTGTGCCTTACTATACTATGACGTTTTTATGCCTTAATATACTATGTCGTTTTTATGACTTTTTGTGCCTTACTATACTATGTCGTTTTTATGACTTTTTATGCCTTACTATACTATGACGTTTTTATGCCTTACTATACTACGTCCTTTTTATGACTTTTTATATCTTAATATAGTATGACTTTTTATGCCTTACTATACTATGACTTTTTATGTCTTAATATAGTATGACTTTTTATGCCTTACTATACTATGTCGTTTTTATGCCTTAATATACTATATCGTTTTTATGACTTTTTATGTCTAACTATACTATGTCGTTTTTATGACTTTTTGTGCCTTAATATAATATGACTTTTTGTGCCTTACTATACTATGTCGTTTTTATGACTTTTTATGTCTTAATATAGTATGACTTTTTATGACTTTTTATGCCTTACTATACTATGACTTTTTATGTCTTAATATACTATGTTTTTTTATGACTTTTTATGCCTTACTATAACTATGTCGTTTTTATGACTTTTTATGCCTCACTATACTATGTCATTTTTATGACTTTTTGTGCCTTACTTACTATACTATGACGTTTTTATGCCTTAATATACTATGTCGTTTTTATGACTTTTTATGTCTAACTATACTATGTCGTTTTAATGACTTTTTATGACTTTTTATGCCTTACTATACTATGTGGTTTTTATGACTTTTTATGCCTTACTATACTATGTCTTTTTTATGACTTTTTGTGCCTTACTATAACTATGTCGTTTTTATGACTTTTTATGTCTTACTATACTATGACTTTTTTATGCCTTACTATTACTATGACTTTTTATGCCTTACTATACTGTCGTTTTTATGACTTACTATACTATGACGTTTTATGACTTTTTGTGCCTTACTATACTATGTCGTTTTTATGACTTTTTATGACTTTTTATGCCTTACTATTACTATGACTTTTTATGTCTTAATATACTATGTCGTTTTTTTATGACTTTTTGTGCCTTACTATACTATGTCGTTTTTATGACTTTTTATGTCTTAATATACTACGACATTTTATGCCTTACTATAATGTGCCGTTTTTATGACTTTTTGTGCCTTACTATATTATGACATTTTTATGACTTTTCATGCCTTACTATACTATGACTTTTTATGCCTTACTATACTATGTCGTTTTTATGACTTTTTATGCCTCACTTTACTAGGTCGTTTTTATGACTTTTTGTGCCTTACTATACTATGACGTTTTTATGCCTTAATATACTATGTCGTTTTTATGACTTTTTGTGCCTTACTATACTATGTCGTTTTTATGACTTTTTATGCCTTACTATACTATGACGTTTTTATGCCTTACTATACTATGTCGTTTTTATGACTTTTTATGCCTTACTATACTATGACTTTTTATACCTTACTATACTATGTCGTTTTTATGACTTATTGTGCCTTACTATACTATGTCGTTTTAATGACTTTTTATGTCTTAATATACTATGACTTTTTATGCCTTACTATACTGTGCCGTTTTTATGACTTTTTGTGCCTTACTATACTATGTCGTTTTTATGACTTTTTATGTCTAACTATACTATGACTTTTTATGACTTTTTGTGCCTTACTATTACTATGACTTTTTATGCCTTACTATACTGTCGTTTTTATGACTTACTATACTATGTCGTTTTTATGACTTTTTGTGCCTTACTATACTATGTCGTTTTTATGACTTTTTATGTTTTACTATATTATGACTATCTATGCCTTAATATACTATGTCTTTTTTATGACTTTTTGTGCCTTACTATACTATGTCGTTTTTATGACTTTTTATGTCTTACTATACTATGACTTTTTATGCCTTACTATACTATGACTTTTTATGCCTTACTATACTGTCGTTTTTATGACTTACTATACTATGTCGTTTTTATGACTTTTTGTGCCTTACTATACTATGTCGTTTTTATGACTTTTTATGACTTATTGTGCCTTACTATACTATATCGTTTTTTATGACTTTTTATGCCTTACTATACTATGACTTTTTAATGCCTTACTATTACTATGTCGTTTTAATGACTTTTTATGCCTTACTATACTATGACTTTTTATACCTTACTATACTATGTCGTTTTTATGACTTATTGTGCCTTACTATACTATGTCGTTTTAATGACTTTTTATGTCTTAATATACTATGACTTTTTATGCCTTACTATACTGTGCCGTTTTTATGACTTTTTGTGCCTTACTATACTATGTCGTTTTTATGACTTTTTATGTCTTACTATACTATGACTTTTTATGCCTTACTATACTATGACTTTTTATGCCTTACTATACTGTCGTTTTTATGACTTACTATACTATGTCGTTTTTATGACTTTTTGTGCCTTACTATACTATGTCGTTTTTATGACTTTTTATGTTTTACTATATTATGACTATCTATGCCTTAATATACTATGTCTTTTTTATGACTTTTTGTGCCTCACTTTACTAGGTCGTTTTTATGACTTTTTATGTCTTACTATACTATGACTTTTTATGCCTTACTATACTATGACTTTTTATGCCTTACTATACTGTCGTTTTTATGACTTACTATACTATGTCGTTTTTATGACTTTTTGTGCCTTACTATACTATGTCGTTTTTATGACTTTTTATGTTTTACTATATTATGACTATTTATGCCTTAATATACTATGTCTTTTTTATGACTTTTTGTGCCTTACTATACTATGTCGTTTTTATGACTTTTTATGTCTTAATATACTACGACATTTTATGCCTTACTATAATGTGCCGTTTTTATGACTTTTTTGCCTTACTATATTATGACATTTTAATGACTTTTTATGCCTTACTATACTATGACTTTTTATGCCTTACTATACTATGTCGTTTTTACGACTTTTTGTGCCTTACTATACTATGACTTTTTATGCCTTACTATACTATGTCGTTTTTATGACTTTTTATGTCTAACTATACTATGTCGTTTTTATGACTTTTTGTGCCTTACTATACTATGTTTTTTTATGACTTTTTATGCCTTACTATACTATGTCATTTTTATGACTTTTTATGCCTTACTATACTATGACGTTTTTATGCCTTAATATACTATGTCGTTTTTATGACTTTTTATGTCTAACTATACTATGTCGTTTTTATGACTTTTTATGCCTTACTATACTATGACGTTTTTATGCCTTACTATACTATGTCATTTTTATGACTTTTTATGCCTTACTATACTATGACTTTTTATACCTTACTATACTATGTCGTTTTTATGACTTTTTGTGCCTTACTATACTATGTCGTTTTAATGACTTTTTATGTCTCAATATACTATGACTTTTTATGCCTTACTATACTGTGCCGTTTTTATGACTTTTTGTGCCTTACTATACTATGTCGTTTTTATGACTTTTTATGTCTTACTATACTATGACTTTTTATGCCTTACTATACTATGACTTTTTATGCCTTACTATACTGTCGTTTTTATGACTTACTATACTATGTCGTTTTTATGACTTTTTGTGCCTTACTATACTATGTCGTTTTAATGACTTTTTATGTCTTAATATACTATGACTTTTTATGCCTTACTATACTGTGCCGTTTTTATGACTCTTTGTGCCTTACTATACTATGTCGTTTTTATGACTTTTTATGTTTTACTATATTATGACTATCTATGCCTTAATATACTATGTCTTTTTTATGACTTTTTGTGCCTTACTATACTATGTCGTTTTTATGACTTTTTATGCCTCACTTTACTAGGTCGTTTTTATGACTTTTTGTGCCTTACTATACTATGACGTTTTTATGCCTTAATATACTATGTCGTTTTTATGACTTTTTGTGCCTTACTATACTATGTCGTTTTTATGACTTTTTATGTCTTACTATACTATGACGTTTTTATGCCTTAATATACTATGTCGTTTCTATGACTTACTATACTATGTCGTTTTTATGACTTTTCATGCCTTACTATACTATGACTTTTTATGCCTTACTATACTATGTCGTTTTTATGACTTTTTATGCCTCACTTTACTAGGTCGTTTTTATGACTTTTTGTGCCTTACTATACTATGACGTTTTTATGCCTTAATATACTATGTCGTTTTTATGACTTTTTGTGCCTTACTATACTATGTCGTTTTTATGACTTTTTATGCCTTACTATACTATGACGTTTTTATGCCTTACTATACTACGTCCTTTTTATGACTTTTTATATCTTAATATAGTATGACTTTTTATGCCTTACTATACTATGACTTTTTATGTCTTAATATAGTATGACTTTTTATGCCTTACTATACTATATCGTTTTTATGACTTTTTATGTCTAACTATACTATGTCGTTTTTATGACTTTTTGTGCCTTAATATAATATGACTTTTTGTGCCTTACTATACTATGTCGTTTTTATGACTTTTTATGTCTTAATATAGTATGACTTTTTATGCCTTACTATACTATGACTTTTTATGTCTTAATATAGTATGACTTTTTATGCCTTACTATACTATGTCGTTTTTATGACTTTTTATGCCTCACTTTACTAGGTTGTTTTTATGACTTTTTGTGCCTTACTATACTATGACGTTTTTGTGCCTTACTATACTATGTTTTTTTATGACTTTTTATGCCTTACTATACTATGTCGTTTTTATGACTTTTTATGCCTTACTATACTATGACGTTTTTATGCCTTACTATACTATGTCATTTTTATGACTTTTTATGCCTTACTATACTATGACTTTTTATACCTTACTATACTATGTCGTTTTTATGACTTTTTGTGCCTTACTATACTATGTCGTTTTAATGACTTTTTATGTCTTACTATACTATGACTTTTTATGCCTTACTATACTGTGCCGTTTTTATGACTTTTTGTGCCTTACTATACTATGTCGTTTTTATGACTTTTTATGTCTTACTATACTATGACTTTTTATGACTTTTTGTGCCTTACTATACTATGACTTTTTATGCCTTACTATACTGTCGTTTTTATGACTTACTATACTATGTCGTTTTTATGACTTTTTGTGCCTTACTATACTATGTCGTTTTTATGACTTTTTATGTTTTACTATATTATGACTTTCTATGCCTTAATATACTATGTCTTTTTTATGACTTTTTGTGCCTCACTTTACTAGGTCGTTTTTATGACTTTTTGTGCCTTACTATACTATGACGTTTTTATGCCTTAATATACTATGTCGTTTTTATGACTTTTTGTGCCTTACTATACTATGTCGTTTTTATGCCTTAATATACTATGTCGTTTCTATGACTTACTATACTATGTCGTTTTTATGACTTTTTGTGCCTTACTATACTATGTCGTTTTTATGACTTTTTATGTCTTAATATAGTATGACTTTTTATGCCTTACTATACTATGTCGTTTTTATGACTTTTTATGCCTTACTATACTATGACGTTTTTATGCCTTAATATACTATGTCGTTTTTATGACTTTTTATGTCTAACTATACTATGTCGTTTTTATGACTTTTTGTGCCTTACTATACTATGTCGTTTTTATGACTTTTTATGCCTCACTATACTATGTCGTTTTTATGCCTTTATATACTATGTCGTTTTTATGACTTTTTGTGCCTAACTATACTATGTCGTTTTTATGACTTTTTATGTCTTAATATACTATGTCATTTTTATGACTTTTTATGCCTTACTATACTATGACTTTTTATGCCCTACTATACTATGTCGTTTTTATGACTTTTTATGTCTCACTATACTATGTCGTTTTTATGACTTTTCATGTCTTAATATACTATGTCATTTTTATGACTTTTTATGCCTTACTATAATATGTCGTTTTTATGACTTTTTATGTCTCACTATACTATGTCGTTTTTATGACTTTTTATGCCTTACTATTCTATGTCGTTTTTATGACTTATCATGCCTCACTATACTATGTCGTTTTTATGACTTATCATACCTCACTATACTATGACATTTTTATGCCTTACTATACTATGACTTTTTATTTCTTACTATACTATGACTTTTTCATGCCTTACTATACTATGTCGTTTTTTTGACTTTTTGTGCCTTACTATATTATGACTATTTATGCCTTAATATACTATGACTTTTTATGCCTTACTTACTATGTCGTTTTTTATGACTTTTTATGCCTCACTATACTATGACGTTTTTATGCCTTACTATACTATGACTTTTTATGACTTACTATACTATAACTTTTTTATGACATTTTATGTCTTAATATACTATGATGTTTTTATGGCTTACTATACTTTGATGTTTTTATGACTTTTTATGCCTTACTATACAATGACGTTTTTATGACTTTTTATGCCTCACTATACTATGACGTTTTTATGCCTCAATATACTATGTCGTTTTTATGACATTTTGTGCCTTACTATACTATGTCGTTTTTATGACTTTTTATGCCTTACTATACTATGACGTTTTTATGCATTACTATACTATGTCATTTTTATGACTTTTTATGCCTTACTATACTATGACTTTTTATACCTTACTATACTATGTCGTTTTTATGACTTATTGTGCCTTACTATACTATGTCGTTTTAATGACTTTTTATGTCTTAATATACTATGACTTTTTATGCCTTACTATACTGTGCCGTTTTTATGACTTTTTGTGCCTTACTATACTATGTCGTTTTTATGACTTTTTATGTCTTACTATACTATGACTTTTTATGCCTTACTATACTATGACTTTTTATGCCTTACTATACTGTCGTTTTTATGACTTACTATACTATGTCGTTTTTATGACTTTTTGTGCCTTACTATACTATGTCGTTTTTATGACTTTTTATGTTTTACTATATTATGACTTTCTATGCCTTAATATACTATGTCTTTTTTATGACTTTTTATGCCTTTGTAAACTATCACTATTACTATACTGTCGTTTTTATGACTTTTTATGCCTCACTTTACTAGGTCGTTTTTATGACTTTTTGTGCCTTACTATACTATGACGTTTTTATGCCTTAATATACTATGTCGTTTCTATGACTTACTATACTATGTCGTTTTTATGACTTTTTGTGCCTTACTATACTATGTCGTTTTTATAACTTTTTATGTCTTAATATAGTATGACTTTTTATGCCTTACTATACTATGTCGTTTTTATGACTTTTTATGCCTTACTATACTATGACGTTTTTATGCCTTAATATACTATGTCGTTTTTATGACTTTTTATGTCTAACTATACTATGTCGTTTTTATGACTTTTTGTGCCTTACTATACTATGTTTTTTTTATGACTTTTTATGCCTCACTATACTATGACGTTTTTATGCCTTAATATACTATGTCGTTTTTATGACTTTTTGTGCCTAACTATACTGTCTTCTTTATGACTTTTTATGTCTTAATATACATGTCATTTTTATGACTTTTTATGCCTTACTATACTATGACTTTTTATGCCCTACTATACTATGTCGTTTTTATGACTTTTTATGTCTCACTATACTATGTCGTTTTTATGACTTTTCATGTCTTACTATACTAAGACGTTTTTATGCCTTAATATACTATGTCGTTTTTATGACTTTTTATGTCTCACTATACTATGTCGTTTTTTTTATGACTTTTTATGCCCTACTATACTATGACGTTTTCATGACTTTTTATGTCTTAATATACTATGTCGTTTTTATGACTTTTTATGCCTTACTATACTATGACTTTTTATGCCTTACTATACTATGTCGTTTTTATGACTTTTTATGTCTCACTATACTATGTCGTTTTTATGACTTTTTATGCCTTACTATTCTATGTCGTTTTTATGACTTATCATGCCTCACTATACTATGTCGTTTTTATGACTTATCATGCCTCACTATACTATGACGTTTTTATGCCTTACTATACTATGTCGTTTTTATGACCTTTTATTCCACACTATACAATGACTTTTTATTACTTTTTATGTCTCACTATACTATGACTTTTTATGCCTTACTATACTATGTCGTTTTTATGACTTTTTATGCCTTACTATACTATGTCGTTTTTATGACTTATCATGCCTCACTATACTATGACATTTTTATGCCTTACTATACTATGACTTTTTATTACTTACTATACTATGACTTTTTTATGCCTTACTATACTATGACTTTTTATTTCTTACTATACTATGACTTTTTCATGCCTTACTATACTGTCGTTTTTCTGACTTTTTGGCCTGACTATACTATGACATTTTTAACGACTTTTTATGCCTTACTGTACTCTGTCGTTTTTATGACTTTTTATGCCTCACTATACTATGACGTTTTTATGCCTTACTATACTATGACTTTTTATGACTTACTATACTATGACTTTTTTATGACATTTTATGTCTTAATATACTATGATGTTTTTATGGCTTACTATACTTTGATGTTTTTATGACTTTTTATGCCTTACTATACAATGACGTTTTTATGACTTTTTATGCCTCACTATACTATGACATTTTTATGCCTTACTATACTATTACGTTTTTAAGACTTTTTATGCCTTAATATACTATGTCGTTTTTTTTACTTTTTATGCCTCACTATATTATGACTATTTATGCCTTAATATACTATGTCGTTTTTATGACTTTTTGTGCGTTACTATACTATCACTTTTTATGCCTTACTATAGTATTACTTTTTGATGACTTTTTATTCCTTACTATACTGTGACGTTTTTATGACATTTTACGCCTTACTAAACTATAAATGTTTCTGCCTTACTATACTATGACTTTTTATGCCTTTTTATTACTATGACTTTTTTAATAATATTTTTATGTCTTTTATACTATGACTTTTTACTCCTTACTATACTATGACTTCTTACACCTTACTATACTATGAATGTTTCTGCCTTTACTATGACTTTTTACGCCCTCTTATTCTATGATTTTTTATGCCTTATTATACTATGATTTTTTATGCCTTATTATACTATGACTCTTTGCGACCTACTATACTATGACTTTTTTATAACATTGTTATGCCTTAATATACTATGACTTTTTATGACTTAATATACTATGACTATATACGCCTTACTATACTATCACTGTTTACCCCTTACTATACTATGACTTTTTACGTCTTACTATACCATGACTTTTTATGCCTTACTATACTGTGACTTTTTATGCCTTATTAAAGTACGACGTTTCACATTTTGATATACTATGACCTTTTATGCCTTACTATTGTTTGACTTTTTATGCCTTACTATACTATGACTTTCAATGCATAACTATACTATGACTTTCGATACCTTACTAAGACTTTTTATGCCTTATTTTATTATGACTTTCAAGACCTTACTAAGACTTTTTATGCCTTATTATATTATGACTTTCAATACCTTACTATACTATCACTTTTTACGTCTTACTTCACTGATTTTTTATGCCTTACTATACTATGACTTTTTATTGCTCACAATATTATGACTTTTAATGCTTTGCTACACTATTACTTTTTTTTACATTTTTATATCTTACCATACCATGACTTTGTATGACTTTCTATATCGTCACTATTCATGATATTTTAATGCCTTGCTACACTGTTTCTTTATCACATTGTATTCCTTATTTTACTATGACTTTTTTTTGCCTTACTATACTCTTCTTTTTATGACTTTTTATTCCTTATTATAGTATGACTTTTACTACTACTATACTATGACTCTTCATGACATTTTGTATGCTTTACTATGACTTTTATAACTTACCATGTTATGACTTTTTATGCCTTTGTAAACTATCACTATTACTATACTGTCATTTTTCATGACATTTTTATGACTTAATATAATATGACATTTTTTAACAAGTGTTTTTTTGAACCTGCTAATGAATAATAGTAATACTGCTGTTGTGTAGCTGTGGTTTCAGCTTTAAATAACAGTCACTCCAGAGAAAGACACACACCGCTGACATTTCCAGTCTCTGCCTGTCAGCTCCAAGAATAGAATTAGATGCTGAGAATTTTTTGTCTAACTTAATCTTCGAGACAGTTTGTTGGCACAGACTCAAAGCAAAAAGCAAAAACAAATGTGTGTGTGTTTTAAGATTCATGTTTCATGATACTTTTTTTTGCCTTTTGTTCTACAGTCAAAAATAGATAGAAACAGGAAATAGAAGGGGCAGAGCAAGAAGAGGGATGATGTGAAATTCAAATGTTTTGATCCCAGGATGTTGTGGTCACTTTGTGCCTGAGGGACTCTGTGTTTACACGTTATACCATTTGTTTTTCAGATTTTTTCTCCCCATTTATTCCCATTGGTCCAACTCCCTGTACACTGTGGACCAGTGAGTTTTCCTCTCTTTTCACCTCTAAATGTAGGCACCCCAACCAACCTGTGGTGCTGTTTGTATCACCTGAGCTGACGATTGTTTCAAGCTCCCAGTTGAAACTCTTTATTATCTTAGTTAGCCCTTGGTATATTAATCTGGTTTGGTAGTGAGGTATTCATATGCTTGCTCTGTAAAAGTTAAAACTGTTTTTGCAAAATTTACTTAAGGGTACATAATTCATTCTTCTTCTGTGTTTTATTTGAAATGTTGATCCGTAAGAAGATATAAAAACCATCTCACTGTAGTTTTACATCTCCTCTCTCAGGCTTCTCTCTGGAGTTCTAGTAACATTTGCTGTGGGTTAATTCAACTTCTTTTCTATGTCTTGGATCTGTTTTTGAGATCCCCCATGAGGATACAGCGCCTTGGATTCTGGATTCTGTCCTTGACAAAGGACCTGGAGAACCACCATGTGAACCTGATCATCCCTTTCCTCATTTTCCTTACTTGATGATACTGTTGTGATAGGATCCAGTTACTATAAAAATCAGTTAAAGATGGTGGAGTGAAACATTTAGTATGAAAATACTCAAATATTAAGAAAGAGTTCCACAAAACTGATTTTCTTTTTGGTTTGTAACAGAAACAAACAATAGCTTGTGATGGCCTATTGCCTAGCGACACAGCTCTAATCATAGTTTACCTGTCGCCCTGTATGTCATCTCTGTATTGACTCAGTCAGTCAGTAACTGCTTGTTTCTGGCTGCCAAGATTAAAGAAAGAATCTGCAGGTGTTGTTGGTGGAAGGCGTCATGTTTGTTTTTTTCATGTAGTCTCCAGGTCTGTACCCACCTTTAGCATATCGTGTGCTTCGGGTGTTAAACTTCTTTCCCATGTGTTATTGCTGTGCCTGTGTTTGTGTGGATTTATGTGTACTGTGTGTGCTGGACCTGTTATGTAACTGTAGACTCTTGGGGATAATTAAGTCAGCAGAAGCAGAATGTACAGTACAGTATACACACACACACAAAACGATCTGTGTTATTTAGAAAACTGGAGGGAATTAAAAAAAAAAAAAAAAACACATGAACACAGGAAAACACACAAAGAGCCTGTTCATACAAAAACAGACATTTTTTGGGTGGGGGGTTCCAATAGATCTTCTACAAGTTCCTGAAATCTTGATGGAAGACTAGTGGATATAGTGTGTGTATATATGCTAAGAATAGATGGCATTTAAACAGTCTATTCAGTACAAATTCAGAAAAGTACATTAAAGTCCAGAAATAACGACAGACCCCCGAAGTAAAATTAGACATTTTATTTTTCTAATTTTTGATCTTTTCTCATGTTCTTCTCAAAAAGAGAAGTATAGCAGTACACTCTTTGTTTCATAGAAAATGAAAAAAACAAAACGACAACCACGACAAAGTTATACATTTTATTTTCCCTTTTTATAATTTGTTTTGTTTTGTATTTTCTTCCCATGTTTCGGAAGAGTAATACCGTCATAGAAAAATACTATATTACATAGAATAGAACTTTACACAATCTGAAAAAAATACACAATATCACCGCATACATTATTAGATGCCCAATCCGGAACCATAATGTGGTTTGATGACACTTGTTAATTCATGTTTTAAGAGGACGTAATGTTAAAATAAAGCAGAAAAACAATACGAATGTAACAGGCCTTTATGCCACAAGCTCTGATGTGATTATCAGAAATGTGAGGCAAAGATTGGAGACAGTCGCACGACCAACTAATCTGCTGATTTGTAAATATGCAACAAGACTTTATTTTCCCTTTGTAGAGTCACAGTTACAGTTGGCTGAAAGTCCAGAATAGAAGTTTAAATTCATGTTTACAGTAATGACTCGTCATTTTGGCTAGCTAGTTAACTGACTTAGTTGGCTAACAGTATCTGGGTTGTAAATTAAGCTAATTGTTAGCTGACTTAGCAGTACAGTCAGTTGGCTAACAGTGTCCGGGTTGTAAATTAAGCTAATTGTTAGCTGACTTAGCAGTACAGTCAGTTGGCTAACAGTATCTGGGTTGTAAATTAAGCTAATTGTTAGCTGACTTAGCAGTACAGTCAGTTGGCTAACAGTGTCCGGGTTGTAAATTAAGCTAATGGTCAGCTGACTAGTACAGTTAGCTAACTGTATCTAGGTTGGAAGCTGAATTAGGTTTTAAGTTAAGCTAATGGTTAGCTGACAAGACTCCAAATTAAAACAATGAATGAATGACTGGCTTACATTACACAATGATAAGTCACTCAGCAGAAACCCCAACATGTGCTCCATCTCCAATGGGAACTTATAAAAACACACAGTAATGTCCTGCTGCCATTAAGAGGAAAGAGGAATGCAGCTCAGTCCCTTTCTCCAGCCTGGTTTTCTTTACTGGTCGAGAGATTTGAACTGGCATCCTCATGGTCAGACACTGGGTTCTTCTTTAAGCTTTAGGCTCATTCCCAGGTCGTGATATAGTGACAGTTTCAGCAAATATTTAGTTTTTATAAAGGTTACCTACTGAAGTTTTAAGATGAACAATAGATAAAAAAAAAATAAAAAAAAATTTAAGTGTGTATTTGACGTGAAAGTGCCTCACTGCAGCTGATGATGTAATAAATGCCAGATTATGTTATAACTTGCCAAACATAATGACATCCGTTTCAATCCGTTTAAATAATAAAAAAAAAAAAAGGTCATAAAATCACGAGCATTTCTCCACCACATTCAAATAATCAGTTACTCATTAATCTGTTACTATAATTTGAAACGATTGCAGTGTCGGTCCTTCGTTGCCACGGTGATTTAATGCTTTTTCATGTTTACATTTTCAACCACGTGACTGTGAACACGCAACTTGTTACATTTATTGCATTAAACACTTTTTTTTGTTTTATTTTCTTAAAAACTTCACCTTCCCGTGGGACTTCTGTTACGGTTCCGGATTGGGCTTTAAACTGACCTTTGACCCAGAAATGCATAGGGAGTATGGATGACCACACATACGTATGTACATACATACATACATACATACATACATACATAAAAACCAACAAAACAATTTAGAAGGCTTTTCTCTTTTTTGTTGCTTTACAAAAACATTTCTATTCTTTTTTTTTTTTGGCCACTTGATATTGCGTAAAAAAACACTCAGACAAGTTTGTTCCGTTGTACATGAAAATACTTACAGTGCATGGTATTCAACAGTGTGCTTCTCTTTTTGTAGTAAGTGCTTGGAGAGAGGTTAAAGTCCCTTTTTTGTTATCTATGACAAACTTGTCTTTCTCTGGTTTTGCTCACAAAAACTGAGTTTATACTGTTTTCAGTCTCTTCAGGGTTTCGCAAACAGCCCTGAAAAATATCACCACTGTACAATGAAATGTACACCACCTGGCTCCCTCTCTGTCTAACACACACACTCATACACACACACACACACACCCACACACACATGCTCACAAGCTCAGTCATGCTCATACATGCTCAAAAGTGGAAAAAAGAAAACACACCCGTCCATTGATACACACATGTAAACACTCATGTATATAGTAACACAGAGAAACCTTGACCCACACATTACGATACAGAGTTGAGCACACACAGCCTCCCTCATTCACACACACACACACACACACACACACACACACACACACAGTGTTCTCTAAGGGTGCAGCTGGATTCTAACTGTATTATGTAACAATGTGAGGAAAGAGCGAGAGACACAGAAACTAAGTGAGAGAGAGAACAGAGGTTGTGATTGTTCCTGTCAGTTTTCCAACCCTTCAGAGGACAAAGGCGATTCTGTCCTCTCTCTCGCTCTCTCTCTCTCACACACACACACACACAACACACACACACACACACACACACACACACACACACACACACTCGCATGTATTATTCCCATATGTTGCATGAATTGTCTCACGTTTCTTGCACACACACCATATTATTAGTTCTCTCTATTGTCACACAGGAACATGTATGAACGTAACCCTCCGACCCGTCTACACTCTTTCTCTCCTGCAGCTGCAGAAGGAAGGGAGCGGCAGCAGCCAGTCTCTCTCCGTTGATCCACTGATAATTGGGGGTGAAGAAAGTTTTGGCAGATATAAGAGAAAATTATGAAAAACAGAAGGTGAAGGAATCTCTGCTGTTACCAAACAGACTGAAAGTTTGTCTTACTACAATACCCACAATCCATAGAGCTGCAAAGTGGGAGGAGCTGTTTGGTGTACCTTGCATTAGCTGTGTCCCAATTTAGGAGCCTCATCCTTCAGGGGACGTGGTCTACAAAGGTGTGGTCCTTCACAGACCGCGAAGGCCGAACCAAAATGAGACGGTCTGGTCTACCGAGGATTTTCGCTTTGCATCACCAGCTGTGCCGGTCGTTGCATCGCAAAGTGTGACTCCTGTCGCCTAGCAACCTTGGCAACACCTAATAAATAGTCCTTGGCTTTAACAGTTGTACTGTTAGCTGTTGAACTGAGCTGAAACCCAATACTTAGATTTAACAGTGTAATCCTCAGGCTCTCTGTCACTGTTGTTTGCCCTCATTACCGGCGTGCAGTGAATCTTGGCGATAGGTCGGTCCACGAAGGATCCACCCTTTGGAGCCTTCGTTGCCCCGTCTTTGAAATGGGACTGTCTAGTTGCGCCGCTGTGACGCACTCGGTCTTTAAATGCTGCCTCTGAATGACGAAGCCCCTGAATTGGGACACAGCTATTGCCTCCAAAGATGAATGGTTGAATGGTCCATGCAAAAGATGAGCAAATGTGTTGGAATATATCTGGTTCTTTGGACATAAAGTCAAAAGTACAAGCCTCGTTACAAAATGTTCCACTGCAATCACACCTCAGTTCAACTTCTGAACTCTCAAGTTTTGGATGAATTCATCAACTATGGCGTTGAGTTTTGTTCTCAACCGCAACAACCAAGAGTTTTGAATTTGATGCAGCTCCAACTTGCTCTTCTGTTTGGCTTTGTCCTTAAAGCAATAGCAACAAAGGCTCATGGGTATTGTAGTATTAGGAACAATCTGCCAAACTAAACTGACTTACAAAACATGATTTCTCAGAAATGATTAAAAGAGGTGGGTAATACTAAGGATATCAGAAAAAACACTTCACTGCCCCTTCAACTTCACAACTCCATATATATATATATATATATATATATATATGTTGAAAGAGTTATTGGTTGCTGTCATCATTCCTCTGTATCCTGGCTGTAAAGTGACGATCCCTCCCTAAAGCGACTGTACCAAAGTCTGTACTAACGTAATTAAGTACAAAATTTACTGACGCATGTACATGCACATCATAAATAAAACCAAACACCCAGAAACACAAACAAAGGTTAAGACAAATACACAATGACACACACACAAACACACACATACACACATACAAACTGCACTGCATTCTGGCCCTCCTCTTTAAGAATGTGTGTGTGTGTGTGTGTGACTTTCTTTAACAGCTCTGTGCTTCATCAGCTCCTGATGAATTTTATCTGCCTGTTTGCAGACGATGTCATTAACTATGTTCGTGATCTCTGAGCTGTGACAGGGCCGGTCTTCTCTACAAAGCCAAACAGCAGTAACAGTAAGTATTCGTGGTTGATACACAGACATCATCTGAAGGTGCTGTGTGTAGCATTTTAAACACAACTGGGAAAATTAGTTGTCATAGCAACAGTTAACGCACGGGGAGTTTGGATTACCTGTGAATTTTGTTGCTTCCTAGAGAAAAGAGGATGTTACTTGCTTTACTTTGCTTGTTTTTCACAATGGTGAGCTAAAGAGATGTGAGATAGGTGCGACTAATGACCTACCTGTGTATGTAGTCATAGAATAATGTACACTCAATATCAATAATGCTAAACATGCTTAGTTATGCTTGTAAATTTTAGCGTACTTGCTAGTTTTAAGAGCAAAAGCTTTAATATTAAATTGCATTTTGCAGGAAATAGCGTTGTTGCTGATGCTGCCAACCTTTGCTAAGAGGCTACCGTTGCTATTACCTGTGGCTCTTCAGTTCTGTTGAGTCAGCACTGGCTTTAAGTGTTGATGTTTCCTGCCCTGGTGAAAAATCTGATGAGCGCCAGTGGTTATTACAAATGTACCTTATATAATACATTTATGGTTTACTGTAACAATTAACAATGTTGGATAAACATGTTCATATCAGCTTCTCCAGACAGTCACAAGCTTTAGATGTGTTTGTTTTTGAGGAACAAGGCTTTACTTGAGACCATCCTCATGTAAGCAGCAGGTTATTATGACATCATAGTTAAGTTTTGTTGCTAGGCGACATCTAGTGGTCGTAGTAATGATGACAGGAGCAAAGGGAAAAGTGTCGGTGACGTGGTATAAAGAGAGACAGAGTCCTCGTCAGGAGGAGGTTGTGTTCGATTCTCATCTGAAAGTAGCAGTTTATGTTGTTTCTATTATCCATGACCGTTCGTTGTCATTACTGTAACCATGACAACAAAGTTCATCTAATGTTGAGTAACTACTTATTGTAATTCAAATCACCATCTTTTCCTTAACCTAACCAGGACATGACAGTTATTATAGTAACCACGGTTAAGAAGGTAGGTACGCTGCACACGGTACAGTCTGAGTGTTTATTATTGTAACCATGACAACCAAGGTCTGGTACGCTGGTATGCTACACACAGCACCTTCAATGCATAAATAGGTGTTATTGGTGATCATGCTGAACCTCAACCCCAGTCATGATCTCGATACAGTAGCTACTGCTCTCTGACTCTATGAGCCCGGCGCTCTCGGACGGACCGGGTGTCTCTCTCAGCAGGCGGCAAAAAGAGGAAAAACAAAAAACAAAAAAGGGTCAAAAATCTCTCGATGTTGCGGGACGATGTTCTTCTGATGGCAACACAGTTTTCTCCGGGGGGCGTCTCCACGAGCACAGCTGCCCAAATGTGTTGCAGCAAAAAGTCGCCTTCGTTGCCCTCAGGAGACGAGAGCAGTCCCTTCCCTTCAACCGTTTACACTCAACCAAAAAATGTTTGGCAGTTGTGATGACATCACTGTCATCACCTTGTAATGATGTCACAAATTCAGATTATAATTATTATCATTATTAATATTATTCTAAACCACAGCGTGCTGAGCTCATGATGTGCAGTGGTGTCAGGTACAGAAGTGCGGCCTCGTGCGACAGCTGGACAAAGAGCTAAACGTGACCTTTTTCCTGGGAGCAGCAGACTCTTAGCAGCAATATGGACTTCTACAACGGCTACATCTGTACAGACCACAGCCAGACACAATATAAAAGACAGCTCCTTCATGAACAGGTGAGTATGTTCCGCTGAGTCTCGTTAGCGTTTCTTAAAACAAATAAAATCTGAAAACCTGAGCGAGGCGATTTCTGTTTTCATCGATTCAGCTTCACTTGAAATCTCAATATTGTGTAATAAGGCAGATCCTTCTGGAGCCGTCACTGGAAATTTCTATAAACCTGCGGCCTGGCGTTAAAAAACAGCTGAAATGACCTCACTCAAATTACAGATTTTTATTCATTTGTTCTAAGTGAAAAAACAAGAGTCAGATTAAATGGCTGGTTAAAGTGCCAAGTTAGTGAGTCTGCAGTTCAACCCGGTGTAAATGGGAGGGGCATGCAAGTGTTTATGTGTGTGTGTGTGTGTGTGTGTGTGTGTGTGTGTGTGTGTGTGTGTGTGTTACTGGAGGAGTCTTGTGTTTAAGTAGAATTATTGCAAGCCGATGGAGTGTATGTGTGTGTGTGTGTGTGTATTTGGGCCAGTCCAGTAGATATAAGTTTATACTTCATCACCACTTATAGGAAGTCTCCTGCCTGAGTGTGACAGAGTGAATGCATGTGTGTGTGTGTGTGTGTGTCTGTGTGTGTGTGTGTGTGTGTGTGTGTGTGTGTGTGTGTTACAGGTCTAATGGGTGGTCTAAAGTGTTGTTATTGTCCTCTGGTTCATCGTTGGCCAGTGGGTTGCGGCTGATGACCAGCTCCAGTCTGTCTCCGGCCTCCGTGATGAGAGGCACCGCCAGGCAGCAGTCAAAGTCCCTCGTCCTCACGTGGTTCACCTGGACAGAGACGGAGACACACAGACGATGAATGATCTGGTGAACGTTGCTGCTGCTGGTCCAGGCCTGCAGCTAACTGACAAAGAAAGAAACCATCTACTTAAAAGATCATTCCTGATTACAAATTAGGTCTTTTTTGTCAGCCTCATAAAAACAGATTCAGGGTTTCATACATCACAAACCTGTGGAACCAATCCTGTCAACTTGTGGGGACGGGGGGGCGGGACTAAATACACCTGAAACCTTTTCAGTACAGAGAGAGAGAGTTAGCACAAGCGCAACCGCTAACACTGTGTCAGCCACTGCTAGTTACAAGCTAACAAACAACATAAACAAATAAAAGATGCTAACTATGCTAAGGGGTTCTGAAAAGATGCTAACTAGCTAATGGTTCTGACCCGTCTGCTAGTCTCTGGTTCTGGTCTCAGACTCCTCCTCTGAGTCTGGGTCTGACTGAGGCTCAAACATGTGACTGAGTCTCTCTGATGTTTCCTCCTCTCACCATCTTGATGCTCTCTGCTCTCTCACCTGTCCACCTGGAGCCAGCAGGTGGTGGGCGGGGCTTAAGGCCTGATCCAGGTTTCTCAACCAGGAGGTAAGAGGAGATGAAAACCATGTTAAACTAAAGATGAATCTCATATCTTAAGTTTCAGACCCACAGATGTCACCCTGCTTATGCTCTGCCAAGGTTACTGAGGTAACCTAGGTTACAGCAGCCATCTTTGCTTCTTCTTTTGGCTCTTCCAGCCATCAATCTGCTCTTCAGCAAAGGTTCAGTGACTAAACTGATTTGATTTCACTCTCTTGTTAAGTCTTTCCATAAGGACTGTGTTCTACGTCGTGGTCCTGATAAGGATTACATCAAACATTAAATCTGTCCTTTCATCGTCACCTGCAGGATCCTGTCGTAGGGCTTGAGTCCGGCTCGGTCGGCCGGCCCGTCAGGTCTGATCATGTTGACGTAGACGCCCTTCTCCAGGAAACCGTCCGACACGCTGAAGCCGAAGTCGTCGCTCTCTGGATCCTTTATCACTGTGACCTAAACAGAGGGAAAACACAAGGACACGAGGCTGGTTTGATGAAATTACTTAACTCAGTTTAGTTTGATACAAGTTTTAACATGAAGAGAGAAGCCTAATGCATTTATCTACCTAAAAGACACAGGTTGTGCTCAAGGGCCCTGACAAAAACAAGCTAACGCTAACTGACTAATGGTGTCGCATCATGTGACCTAATGTTTTCTGTCGCATCTGAACAGCTGGCGTCCGGTTGATCACATAAATGGAATTGATTAATCAGTAGTCTGTGCTCTCATACAGGAAACATCACATAAAGACAAACAGGCCGTCCGCTCTCATGTCACAGTCAAACTGATTGAACAGTCTCATCACGTCACAGAGTTCAGAGCGTCTGATGAAAAGAATAACGGAGAGAAGTTTAGCTCTGTTGTTTGTCCACAGGCTCAGCTGAGCATGAAAAGGCACAGGCTGCAGTAACAGAGTAAAACCACTGTTTCAGTTGGATTAACAGCAGGTCACACATCTCTTATCCACAGTTCACATGATGAAGCAGCTAAAATGGCCGACGCACCACAACAAACACGGACGGCTGAGCGCAGATGTTGAATATTAGTTTGATGTGTCGAGGCTCCGGAAATGTGAATCTAAACTTTATTTTTGACATTTGACTTTGAACAACTTTAAAAAATCCTTGTTTTCTTGAAATTCAACTGCATGGACCTTTTTAATTTCACATAGAACAAAATGTAATACCTGCTTAACCATCACATTGTCCAAAGTAAGAAAGTATGATGGAAAATCAGTCGGTTCGATAAGGTCCAGAAATATTGATTATCATTATCATCATTTTATGTTTTTCATCACTTCCCTGCAGAACATAATAATTTGTAATGATTTACCCTGTAACACCAAATGAGACGTACACGTGTTGGAAATGATTTCGACATGTGATTGTTGAAATGCAAGTTTACGTCAGAAAGGTTAAATCCCTTTTCCATAATGGATAAAAACGTTTTTAAAGCCGTGGTTGAGACGGTGGCTGACAAGCTGAGTGAGGGGAGTGAGTACAGCAGTTACCGGGATGGAAGAAACAAAGACAACGACATAGAAGATTCAGACACAGAGTACTAACCAGCTAGTCAAGGTTCAGGGTGAGAGACATGTTGGAGGATGAGGAGGATTTCATTGAGTAAGATTCACCTGATGCAACGCTGTCACTCAAACCTTTATTTTTCAGCCTCTGAAGCAATATGCAACCTAAACAACCTCAAAGGCAAAGCCAGTGATATACAATAAAAGTCAAAGGTTTAAGGTCTCATACAGTTTTTATTTCATGTCTCTATCTGCTTCACAGGCTGAGAAATAAAGGTTTTAGTGAACGTCAAGGTTTTAGGTTTTAGAGGGAGACTCCGGTCTGAATGGGTTAAATGGATGATATCTGGAACTGGATGAGAAAACACAAAAACATTCAATAACTATCATGACATTAAAATATTTAAGACCTGTGTAAATGAAATGTAAGACTTTTTAAATACTCTAAGCTGAGTTCCAGGCGTTTAAAGACTGTTGCAGAAACACTGAAACTCGTTTAAATGCACGAGAGGCCGCTCCGAAAAACGACCACCATTCAACACAGTGTCACTGAGGGATAAATGTAAAATGGATGTTTTTACAGTTGGTAATGAGAGCCAGATGTTCTGCTCAGAGCTGTGGGTTAACAAAAAGCTGAAAAGGCAGTGTATGATGTCTGAATATTGCATGATCTTTTAATGAGGCACCATTTAAAGGCTGTAGCACTCTGGCTGTTGGCCAACGAGCCCATCAGTAAAACAGCCAAGAGTTTCTCTGTAATGTATTTTCTTCTTATGCGTTTCTCAGTCCGGGTCTGGGCTCTACATGTTCGTGCAGACCCTCGTATGAAGTCATGATTATAAATCCACAGGAGGGTGAAGACATGTAGTCGACAGCGTAACAGTCGCCTGAGGGGGTTGGGCCTCTGTGATGTACATCCTATACCGTGTTACATAACGGCCTGCCCAGTGGAAACATGGCTTTTTAAACCTTTTTTCACAGAAAGCATTTACTACATGTCGCAGCAGGAAAAACACAGGTGTTGTAGAAGCAGAAGGAAAGTCATGTTGCTGTTTTTGAGATGAACTCACTTTGTGCAGCTCCAGAGGCGTCGGTGACAGAATCCCCTGCATCTCCTCCTTGATCCGACGGGACTCCCACGTTCTCTCCGACACTCTCAACGAGGCCTTGGGCTTGGGCTCGTGGTGCAGGAGAGGGGACTGGTTGTCCTGGTGGAGGTGGGCTTCCTGGTTGAAGTGGGCCTCCTGGTGCAGGTGGGCGTCTGGGTGGAATTGATGAAGTATTAAAGGCTGTTTCAACAAGACTTTAGTTAACAGCACTCAGAGGTGTAATATAATAGTACTTATACTTTGTTACAGTACTTTTGGGAGTATTTGTACTTTGTTAACTTTCACTTTTACTCCACTACAATTTCAAAATAAACGTAGACTCTTGCTCTGATACATTTCCCCTACGCACCTTTGTTACTACAAAATAAAATCAGAAGAGATTTGGTGGCGTAACGATGTTGGAACAGTATCATGAGTAGTTGAGTTTCTTCAGACTGCCACTTCACCAGAAACCCAATTTGTTATAACGTGTGTGTAGAATAATCCTAACCCTGACTAATTCGCTACGTAGCGCTGAAACGAAATCAACCCGTCAACCCTCTGATGCGACACATAGGACTGTCTCTTTAAATAACGCCCCTAAGGCAGCAGGCGTTCTGGGCTTACCTACCTTTGTCGCCACGGTTACTATAGTATACAACAGTGATGGCTTGGTTAGGTTTAGGAAAAGATGGGGGTTTGGGATAAAATAAGTACTTCCTCCAATAACCCGCCATATTTGTGAGAAATATTTTCTCATCTTGGACTGAAAGATCGTTCGTACCTGATGAAGCGCCTCTTATGCTGCGCCACCTAAAGAAACTCCCAGTCTAATCTCATACACATTGATGTAACATTGCTGAATATATTTGAATCACAGATGTAACATTTACCACTTAATTTCATCGGAATCAATACAAAGCAAAACTCTTTAAGACAGAGAATTTAGAAGTTCAGTGTCTTATTTTAGCTTTATTTCCCTTTGTCAGTTGTTTATTAGGAGCCTGGACAAACAACCACCTTTGGTTCCGTCCCATCTACCACTGACCTTGGTGGAGTTGTGCCTCTTCGTGCAGGTGGGCCTCCTCGTGCAGATGAGCCCCCTGGTGGAGCAGGTTCCCCTGGTGCAGGAGAGAGTTTCTCCGCAAGGGGCTCATCCTGCTGTGGCTCAGTATGGGCTCAGCTGGAGGCTTGTTGACGCCGTCTACGCCCAGACTGATGGCCGTGCCTGTCATGATGGACGCCTGCACCAACAAATACACAAACATTTTAAGTTTTGTTTTGGCTGTTGTTGTTAAGTTTAGGTTAAAAAATGCTAACGTTAAAGTGATAGTTGTGGTTATTAGACATGGGACTGTGTGAGGTCGTCATGTACAGTCAGTGTGTTACCTGCAGTAGATTCAGGTAGGAGAGGCAGGGAGTGATGAGCTGCTGTGGGCTTTTAAAAAATGCCCACTGAAACAATCCAATGTCTGTTTAAATGAAGCTTCATGTAGGAGTATGTACTACATTTTTCTCGACCGCTGAATTACCGTATTCCTACGCGCAGGCGCACCTAAAGCACGCGCTGTATCACGCCGTATCTCAATCTCAGAAAGTGATAAACTTTGTTATAAAGAGCTGAAGATATATTCTACATGAAACTTCATTTATACAGATGTTGGATTGTTTCGGTGGGCGTCTTTAAATAGTGTCTAAAACAACCGGTCCTCCTGCTGCTCCTCAAAACTGAATCTACTGCAGGAAACACACCGACTGAACATGAACACCTCACACAACTCCACGTCTAATAACCTGAGCTTTCACTTTAATGGTTTCGACACTGTTGTGTTCATTAAACCAGAGTCGTAGTTGTACGTTAAGGAGCAGATGTGGTGAAGCTCGTCACTAATGCAACGAAGGAAAACACGTGAAATATATAAATAGGTGGATGCATAGCCCAGTGTCGCAGATACTGTGGACGATAAGGATGATAGCTCCCTCTAGTGTTGGTGCAGTGTCACTGACCTCTATCTCTCTGAGGAGCTCTGATTGGCCGCAGGTTTCCAGATCCTCGAGCGCCTGACACCAGAAACTGTCATCTGGATCCAACAGAATACCGTCTGGTTGTTGGCCTATAAATCTGTCTCACACACACACACACACACACACACACACACACACACACACACACACACACACACACACACACACACACACACACACAATTAAATGAAGTAATCTCACCACCTGATGTACAGACATGTTCAGATACGATCTGTTTGGGTAGCTCTGCCTCTTGGTCATGACCTGTATCTTATGTAAACTGTAAACTGTGTTTTTTCTCCGTCACCTGATCAAACCAAGCGTCATTGTGATGTAAATAAATGTTTAATGTGGAGCTGTGTTGCATTATGGGGCAGCGTCATCAGCAAAGTGACTGCTGGTTCTGCTTCAATCTAACATGAATAATCTTTTAACACTGAATGTTCTCGACTGACAAGATTAATTCACATTCATTGTGCAGATGATTTTTTTTTCTTTCTCTCTCTCTCCACCCCCAGCAGTGTTATATAACCTCAGCGAATGTTACTATCCTCACAAGGCTTAACCTCCTGACTCATCACTATGCACACACACACACACACACACACACACACACACACACACACACACACACACACACACACACACACACACACTCTCCAGATCCTGTCACTCTCACTGACTTCAGTCAGCCTCCACACTGAAATGTCCACTTCACCACAAACTCTCAGTGCTGCTGCAAAAACAACTCAAACCAGAGAATCAAACACGCTCCTTCTGTTTTAAAGCTGATTCATCTGTTTGTAGAAAACAGAAACAAGAGTTTTGAAGATACACAGGCGCACAGCATCTGTTAATTAAAGCTCCTCCAGTGTAAAAGTCTGTGTCCATGTGTAGTGTGATTATAGATCAGGTCTAGCTTCATGCACACAGCCTGTATTCAGAAACTGAGCCTTAAAACCAGCCGTCAGGACTTCTGGAACTTTGTGATGTCACAACAAAGCAGTCACCAAGCCTCGCCCACCTGGACCCACCATCCAAACCTTGCAGGATTTGGTTTCTCTGAGTGTTTTTACATGAAATCTGCTTTATTTCTATTGGATCACTCAGAATTTTTTATTTTATTTTGACAACAATCATTAAAGACTTGACATTTATTTATGGATCAGAAAAATCACACAAGTTTTAAGTCTGTATTAACAGATTAATACAAAAACACCTAGGATACATGGTTGAAGTTTTACCCTGGTGGTTTGTCCCAGTCGTCCTCACTGAACCCCCCATCGCTGAAGGGGTAGTTCTTCCGGCGTCCAGGAGGAGGCGTGGTGCTGCGCTGCTGCTTGGCACTGCGCCACTCGTGAGGGTGGAGAGCGATACCAGCTGCTTGGTTGGTGTACGTACCTGCAGGAGGAGCAGAATGCTCAGTTACAGACGGCCGCTGTAGGTGGCTGCTGTACCACTAGGCTTCGTCCTAACCGCAGGGTCACAGGTTCGAATCCGACCCGTGGCCATCCACTCATTCTCTCACTGACTTTCCTGTCTATCCCTCACTGTCCTATCAGAATAAAGGCAAAAACGCCCCAAAAAATAACTTAAAGGTCAAAGGTCAAGGTCACGTTGACCTCAGAAAACACTTTTTAGCCATTACTCAATTCTTCACACAACAATTATGTACATGTAATCTGAAACTAGTTTGAGCGGCGGAGGGATACAACCACACCTATGTTTTGCAGTGTACGCCCATGTTGACCTTTCAGTCTACATGTGTTAATCCACAGATTACCCTGGCTGCCGTAGCCGGCGTCCAGCCCCGAGCCGTCCCACGACTCCATGGCCGAGTCCACGCTGGGGATGGTGGTGGAGTAAAGCTCGGAGAGCTTGTTGGTCTGTTGGCTGTCGGTCAAATCGTCCTCCTCAGGGTCACTGAGCTCGTTCTCTGTCGTGTCTTCGATCTCTGCCTCTTTCCTCTCCTCCAAATCTTGGCGGGAAGAAATTATCGTCAAACAACAAAGAAATCATGAGACAATGAGTGTAGTTTCAGACAGGGGTGGTCGCTAACTCGTTAGATAAAGAGACAGCGAGTCATCACAGGAGGCGACGTTAAATTGAGTGACCATAAAAAGTTTTCACTCTCACTGTCGAGCTGCTTCTTGATCTTGAGTGTCACCGTCTCTCCGGCCATCTGCAGCAGGTGGATGGCTTCGCTCAGCGGCTTCCCTTTCAGACTGACGCTGTTGATCGCCAGGATCCGATCCCCGACATGAATCGCCCCTGTCCTGGATACACATGAGCACACACACGCAGGCAGGTAAGAGAACACACACACACACACACACACACACACACACACACACACACACCCACACATGTGCACAAAGTCATGTATAATTCAGTGTTATCCACACACACAGGAAGAAAGAGTAATACTGGACGTGAGGTTAATGTGAAATAGAGATGGATGTCCCCCACAGGTTTCTGAAGAGTCAGCTGATCTGCCATCACCATCTTGGCAGCGCCTGACTCCGCCCCCTAACTCCCAGATATTTAAAAAATGGGCACTCAAAGAGGCCACGCCCTCAATCCTCCATAACTCTAGTCCTTAATTAAATGTAAACAGGTGAGTTGTATAAACAGGTGAGTAATATAAACAGGTGAGTTATATAAACAGGTGAGTTATATAAACAGGTGAGTTATATAAACAGGTGTCATGAAGGAGGAAATTATCTCTAGAGACCAGAACAGTTTCTGTACCAGGCTGTAAACATGTTTATTTCTGCTGTAAAGTTGGACATTTTAACATGGGAGTCTATGGGGACTGACTCACTGTTGGAGCCAGACTCTAGTGGTCGTTAGAGGAACTGAAGCTTCTGGTTCTTCATGTTGATGCTTCATGTTTCAGTCTGTTTCGTCTTTGTGTGTTTATGCACAAAGAAATTGGGCAGAAATTGTGTAGTTTTGTGAACTGGATCCTGATTTTATCAAAAAAAGAAATCAAGTTTTCAATGTTGAAACAAAAGCTGCAAATTAGTTATTTACTAAACTAATCTAATTGGTTACAACCTTAATGAATGAATTACTTCATCAGGTTTCAGCGCTGCAGTGATACTGTTTTAATTTAATTAAAAGTCGTTTACTGTGTAAATAAAACGAGTGACTGTTCTGTGGTAACAACAAGGTGACTCCCTTTAATCCCTCACCCAGTTTCACCTGCTGTAAAATGTAAAACACAGTTTATCTCGTGGCCAAGTTTGATAGAGGAGTCATTCATTTGAAGCTCTTATCTCTCGCACACACTCATATCACACACACATGCTTTACACGTATATGCACAACAGTGAAGTGTTTCTGTTTCTTTATATCTGTAGTTTCTATTTACTTTAGCTGGTTTAACAAAATAAAAGCACTCAAAAAAAAAGACGTCGTGATTTTGATATCGTCCGTAAACCTGCTCTTTGTTCCGCGTCGAGCTGAACTGAACGTATTAATAGAGCTTTTAGCCAGGTCGGAAGTAAAGTGCTATATCGATAACAGGAAATAGAACAATTACATCACAAACTCCAAGAAATGAGGTCACAGTGTGTGTGTGTGTGTGTGTGTGTGTGTGTTGTGTGTGTGTGTGTGTGTGTGTGTGTGTGTTCCAGTGAGGTGTGGAGTGAGGTGTAGCGGGAAGCTGTAAGCCGACTCCCCGGGTGTGTGTCGATGAAACACGTGAGCCGCTAATAACCGCTGACATTTTATTGTGAAATCAGTGCTGAGTGGATAAAAGCTGAGTTCACTGTGACTCAGCAAAACCATTATGTCATCCTCTGCTCGGGCTCATTGCCGTAAACACTCGCTGCCGCCGTCCCGTCCCTCCGCCGCGTTGTGTTTCTAATGATCTCATCTGTTGCCACTTCATGTCACATGACACCTGCTGCACACTCAGCTGCAGGTGGGGAATCCCTCTAATCATCCGTCTATTGATCTGGAGCTGACGGGATATTCATTACTCCGTTCTTTTCAATGGGATGACTCTAACTGTTCTGGTTCTATGTCAGGTGCTGCTTTCAAGGGGTCAAGGCCTCAGTCAGAATTCCAACCACTGATGGAGAAGAGACTGTTGTCACTGTCAGGGACGTTTATTTTACTCACACATGTAGTTTCCTGGATTTCATGTCTTTAATTCTTCTGTTTGTGACAAAATAAAACTCTTGTGTGTTACAGACCAGGGCCCAATAAAACTGTTGTGTTTATTATTATTATTCTCCTTTTTGAGGGACTACACATGCTAAAAAACCTCGAGAGACTTTCCCCGTGCGTCAGAAATGGTGTAAATTTACGTGTTTTAACGTGTGTGGTGAAATAGCTCGAGATGGCTCGGCCCATAGAAGATTTCAACAATACTGCCCCTATGCTGTGTTTCACCTACATGTATGAAATTCAGCAGGCACATGCAACATGGCACCACTTACAAAAAAGCCTCTTACAGCCATACCCTGAACCCAACAGGAAGTCGGCCATTTTGAATTTCCTCTGCAATTTTGGCGCCATTTTTGGAATTTACGTGTGTCGCACTTTAACGCACCTCCCCTACAGAACTGATCAGATCGACATCATAACAGACTTTTAACAACGCAGAATGCTAATATGTCGACGGCCAACACAAACATCCACAGACTCATACGTGACAGTAAGAGCACGTGAGGATGTTTTAGGAATCACACACGTCCACTGGTGAAGTCATTAAAAACAGAATGTTAAATGAACATTAACTCATGTATTTTACGCCAACGACAGACATTAAAACAAAAACTAATTTTAAATTTTTTATATAAATGTGGAGATGTAGGTAAGAGAAGCAGGTTTGTGCGACGGGACGTCGTGTTCCTGTTTTGCTTCCAGCACAAAGAGTGTAAATTAACCACATGAGCTTACAGAGCTTCGCCCACATCACGTCTCTCGCTGAGCCACAGAGGAACTGCAGGTGAAGTGTTTCATGTTGCGTAGGAAGATGTGAAGCCTCCTGTTCGTACTGATGATGTACAAATTGAGCTTTTGATCATTTTGAGCTAATTTGAACGTTTGATGCTTTGAATTGAGATGAGCTGAAGTTGGGAAAGGAAGAAATGTTGGTGATTTCAAACGGCTCAAATACATTAGAAGATCACGTCCAGTCACTCCTCAAAAGGACTGTTGGGTTATCAACATCTTAAAGCTACAGTACGTCACTTTTTGTTTTAATAATTTTATTCCTCCACGCCAGCGACAATCAGAGCGGCAGCCATTTTGTTTTCAGGTTGCTCGTCTCGTTATTGTGGACACGATGTCTGAGTAACGCCTTGACAGAACTTCTTTTAATTTGGTGCAAACGTTCTCTAACATTAACTGAGACAGCGAACACACCGAGGATGCAGGTGAGGAGCTGGGCGGAGCTTAATGAAGCAGGTGTGAGAGGTTGTTAGTTAGATTTCCAGAAGTTGCCTATTGTAGCTTTAAAAATCTGCAGCTGGAGTTTCTTTATGAAAGCTTCACAACTCAAACTGGCAACCTAGATTTCCAAGAATGACTCTGTGTGTGTGTGTTTGTGTGTGTGTGTGTGTGTGTTTGTGTGTGTGTGTGTGTGTACCTCTCGGCCAGGCCTCTCTTGGTTAGTCCAGATATAGTGATGGGGTCAAAAGGCTCCTCGGTGCCTGAGATGGTGATACCCAGAGGGCCTCCGTACCGCTTCAGCTCCACCGTGTAGATGATGCTGCCTGATGTCTCCTGCTCATCTGGTACACACACACACACACACACACACACACACACACACACACACACACACACACACACACATTTGTGTTATTCTACTATTTCAGCAAGGAGTATATGTTACTGCCAGACGTCTGTTACTCATCTGACACACACACACACACACACACACACACACACATATTTCTAGAACTATGTAAAAACTCTTCTCAACACAACATTGCTGAATAAGACACAGTTTCCATGGTAACCAAGGAGAAGACTGCCTTGTCATCATGTAGCATGAACACACAATATCTGCGCGTGTGTCTGCGTGTGTGTGTGTGTGTGTGCATGTGTGTGTGTGTGTGTGATTACACACTGTAAATCATAATCTCACATGACATCACATCACAGGACAGAGGAACACGGCGACGTCTCTCTGAGACAACTTTGACTCGTTCATGTAACTCATCAGGTCACACAAATCCAAGATGGCGGCTACAAGACTCGTAACATGTGACTAAGAATCATTCTTCTGCACATTTTCTCACTCGATTCTATGTTTTTATTTATTAGTTTTTATATTTTCTATCGTTCTGGATGTTTTGTTTTATTCTAACTCTGATTTTTTTCACTCTGTATAAATATAATTATTTCATTGTTCTATTCACACAGTCTCTTCTTCACTGGTGTCAATAAAGACGCCTCTCACGGCGTCTTGGATGATTTTACAGCTGCAGCAGAAATCAGAGTCGCGGTCAGCAGCACCACCCAGTGGTCGAACACTGTCAGTGCACCTCCATTCAGACATCACTTAAATTAAACAAGCAGAAAGTCTCTGTTGCAATGTGACGATCCGTCTGTCACATTAATACGTTAATACCTTTACCTACACACTTTACTTCACTGCTCTTTCCTTTAATTCTATGTTTATTTTCTGTTTTTCTTTTAAGCCTCTGTATTTTCTCCATTTTTAAATAGTTTCTTAAATTCACCCTTTTAAAAGGTACTTACTTAAACTTACAGAACAGAACATAAAATAACACAAAGACTGAAGCCCAGTTTTTTACATTCTTCAAACCTCTTGTGAAAACAAACTTTACTGATGTGGGTGAATTGTTTTGGTGCTTGAAATGAGTTTATCAAAGTCTTAAGTTCCTTAAAACAACAGTGAGTAAAATAATAGATAAATGGATGAAAAATACTGAGAATGAACCAAATGTTAGAGGCCTGTTTATTGGCCTTCTGTCTCTGGCTGTGACTCACATTTGATCTTGCAAGAATATGAACCAGAGATCGGAGAGTTTACAGATTCTAACAACATTTAAACCACATTTCTGTTCTGTATTATCACAAAGATATTAATAGAAACATCTTAAGACCTCAGAGGATTGATACCCTTCTTTTATTTCTGGTTATTTATTTTATTTCTGGTTTTACTCACTTTAATAAATCTCATAGTATTTTATTATTTTATCTTTATCACTCTATTGTTCTCTTTGCTTTCCAGTCTTCAGTGTTTCCTCAGTTCCTGTTATTATATATAACACATGTAATCTATACAAATAAAGTCTGATTGACTGATTGATTGATTGATTGATTGATTGATTGATATGCTGACGTGTACCTGAGTTGTCTTCGTCCTTGCGGATCTTTAGTTTGACCAGCTCCTCACACTGCTGCAGGATCTGCTCGGCGTCGTCTTTGGAGCAGTTCTCCAGTCTGATGTTGTCGATGGCCAACAGCTTATCACCCGGCTCCAACGTGCCTGTTCTGGAGGGGGGAGGGAGGGGGAGAGGGGGGGGGGGGGGCAGAGAGGGGGAGAGAGGGGGGAGGGAGGGGGAGAGAGGGGGAGAGAGGGAGGGGGGGGCAGAGAGGGGGAGAGAGGGGGGGGGGGCAGAGACACAAGAGGAGAAAGTCAGTTTATTTCTACAGCACCATCAGACACAAGACAATTCACAGCGCTTCACAGAGGCGTGGGAACACATTAAAACCAGAACATTAAGACGACATTAAAATAATATTTAAAAACAATAAAAACTCAATATTATCTTAATATTTCAAGTCATAAAATCAGGTGAGAAACTGAAAGCACCATTTTAAAAGACGAGCTGCAGTGATAAAGGACATTAAAAACAACATGGCAAGATTAAAAAGATGAGCTGCAGTGAACAGTGACGTCTGAAGACAGTGTCAGACAGTTGGAGCAGATCTCAGGTGTTCAGGAAGCTGTGTGTTGTTCCACAGGTGAGGAGCAGGAGGTCGAAGCTGCTTCACCTGGTTTGGTTCTGGTTAGTGAACACTGAGTGAACCAGGTGACCTGCTCCACATCGTACAGGTAGATCCCAGATGTGTTTGGTTTTTTAGTGTTGGAACAGAGAGATGAATTCATGAGGAGAGACTCAGGTGAGATACCTGTGGGCCATGCTGCCCTTCTTGATGTCAGAGATGATGAGGGGCTCTCCTGTCTTCTTACTGGCTGCGGAGGGAGATGACATCACAATAAGCAGCAGCAGCAACAACAACATGTTGTAAACAAAACAACTTTTTATTATTTCTGGAAAATTCCATGTTCATAAGAAAAAATGGTCGAGAACCAAAACAACTTTAATGAATTTAAACTAGTTAAAAAAACGTTATCTGTTAAAAACTAAAAAGATATTACGACCCTAAAACTACTGAATAAATATAATAATGACAATGATAATAATAACCATACTACTACTACTAATAATAATAATAATAATTGTTGTATATTTGGCTTTGTTACATGTATAATGTAAATTTCTTTGTTGTCTTTTCATAATAACAATATTAAACAATAACAGTAACATGTCATCACCAATAATTAATCCTACATCAGGAACAATAACATGCAGTTTTTGAGTTCATGACTTTTTTGTTTGAGGTGATGGAACGGAGGAGAAATTTTTTTCTCAAGAATTGTAGAAAATTTTAAGGGAAACTTTATTTTTTCATTTTTTAAATAATAAAAAAAAAGTTTCTAAAATTGGAAAGTCAAATGAAAATATTATATTATTCTCTCATCAGGAGAGAAAGCGGTGAATGATTTCTGCTGTGAACACTTCCATCCAGCAGATGGCGCCATCGCACCGCTCTCCGAGCCGCCACGCTGCGGCCTGTTATTCTCAGGGTTATAGAGGAAAACTCAAAACTCAGACTTGTTCTTTTCCAGCTGCGTTGGTTTGATTTTGACAAACACAACATTAAACCAAACATCAGAGATGACGCATTAATTTAACATGAGTTTTCTCTGCATCTGTTTCACAGCGCTGCAGAAGCAGGAGAAAACTCTAAGCAGAGAGGACAGGTGACCTGATGCAGGTATTCTACAGTCTGCTTTACTGCGTTAAAGCTTCCACAGCGTCTCAGCCACGTGGTCATAAAGTCTCAGTCTGATGTATTTATGTCTTCAGTCCAAATATTTAAAAGTGCAGCAGCTCCAACAGTCAAACTGTCACTGACTTAATGCTGCTTCAAATTAAACAGTGAAACGACGTTAAACACAAAGTCCAGACAGACGGTGATCACACAGTGATGGTGGGTCGTTAATCACTGTGTTCTTTTAATCTCAACTACACATCTGTAAGCTTTCATGACTGTATCTTGCAGGTTGTGACGTTACCACGGTGACAACATCTGACCACGGACGTATAAACAGCTGCCAGACGTCTCTGAACCTCCTCGGCTGGTTCACAACAATCTGAATGAAGTCTCTGACTGCTTCAGTAATAAAAACAGCAGAGAGTTGACGCTCTGTGTTTGTTGGCGTTGTGTTGGTTCTGAACTTTGATTACATTTAAATTTAGATTTCATTACACTGGGCTTCAGGAAGCTTCTCCACACGGTTCTGGCTGCAGGAGAATCTGCTCACATTCAGCCACAGCACCGTCAGTGAGGTCCAGCTCTCACGCTGCGTGACAAGACCTGGATCACAGTCAGACTGCTCAGTGATCTGTGCAACACATCAGACCGGGGCAACGTCTTTCTGGACCCGTCTTTGTGCACAGGAGCAGACTGGGAGTGTGTCCCCGTGCCGCCGCCATTTTATAAACACTGCTGACATTTGTACCTGAGTTACACTGGAAAATACGTGTGTGTGTGTGTGTGTGTGTGTGTGTGTGTGTGTGTGTGTGTGTGTGTTGGAGGGGGAGCAGGGTGGTCTCACTTTTAAACATTCTGCCAGCAGCTCCGCAACACGATGAATACATCATATGAACAATGTTTAGTGTGTGTGTGTGTGTGTGTGTGTGTGTGTGTGTGTGTGTGGGTGTGTGTGTGTGTGTGTGTTGCTACCACTGATGGTGAGGCCCAGCTCCACTCCTCTCTTCTTCGGTAGTTTGACGTGGAAAGTGCCGCTGCTGGGGACCACTGACTCTGTAACACACACACACACACACACACACACACACACACACACACACACACACACACACACACACACACACACACACACACACACACACACACACACACACAGTTAAACACAAGCAGAAGAAGCCGTTCATTTTAAAAGAAACAAACTATTTTCATCCTGTTCAACATTTGTAATTACGAGGCGTTCAGCTCTCGCTCTTATCTCTTCTTCTTCTTCTCCGGGATAAACAGCGACTTCACCTCCTTCTGTTTGTCTGCATGAGTCAGAAGAAGAAACAACACCGTCTACACACACACTGAAACATGAGGAAGTGCACGTTGTGAGTGGAGCAGCCACTTCAGACTTTAGCAAGTTATTTGAACGACCCTCTGTGAGTTAACAGTCGTTCACTCTGCAAACACCACGAACAACAGGTTCATTTATTTCCTGCAGAGCCGAGAGAGCGAGAGAGACTCAGCTGATCTGAATGACAACGACAGGAAGTTTCTTCCATCAGTCAGATTTCACTGAGAATCAAAGTGAGTTAATTTCATGAAAAGATGTTCTGTTAGTTAGTTAACAACAAGTCAACTGTGACGACACCCACCTGTCACTCAAAGAGGCCACGCCCCCAAATCCTCCATAAGTTTAACCCTTAATAAAATGTAAACAGGTGAGTTATATAAACAGGTGAGTTATATAAACAGGTGAGTTATATAAACAGGTGTCATGAAGGAGGAAATTAGCTCTAGAGACCAAAACAGTTTTTGTTCCAGGCTGTAAACATGTTTATTTCTGCTGTAAAGTTGGACATTTTAACATGGGAGTCTATGGGGACTGACTCACTGTTGGAGCCAGACTCTAGTGGTCGTTAGAGGAACTGCAGCTTCTGGTTCGTCAGGTTAATGCTTCATGTTTCAGTCTGGAGGTTGATGCTTTGTGTAATGTTGTGTAAATTACACACCTGTTGCATGAGTTGTTTCTCACTCTTAATGTAACTTTAATAAAACAACAACAATAATAATCATCCAAAAGTTAAAAAAAGTAAAAGTGATGAAAAGCAGCTATTACATAAATTCAATGTTATGAATCAGCTGACAAAACAAACATAATGCCTTCATTCACTTTTGCTTTTCAAAAACTTGGATCAATTAAACCTTCATGTTAATGTTAAACATCTCTGACTTTTCCTCGACACAGAAGTGAAATAAATAAATGCCTGAGCGTCAGTGCGCTAGTTACTTTGTCATGAGGCTAAAAGCACATCGACGGGGCCGTGGCCTCCAGAGCAGAGCTGTAATTATCCCGTCCTCCCCCCTCTGTGTTGACAGGAAACAGTTTGACCACTTCACCCAGTCTGAGTGTGTCTGTGCGTCCTCTTTGCTTCCTGATAAAAATACAGTCGCTCCGCTCTGTGATTAAAGTCTGAAAACGTTTTAAAGCCTCACAGACGAACGAAGAACTGCAGCGACTTCAACAGACGCCTGACACCTGTTGACGTTGTTGTAATAAAAGTTACACCGTCACATCAGAGACAAACCTGCCACGTCGAACTCGATCTCCAGTGTCACCTTGTTGGTCAGAGCCGCGTCTCGGAGAAGCTGATTGGCTTCCTCCAGCGTCCCGTCCTCCGTGGGGATTCCGTTGATCGACAGGAGGCGGTCTCCGACCTGAAGCAGGCCGCACCTACGGCAAGAGTTACCATGGTGATGTCAGAAAGTCGTACTTATGGTGCAGTTTCAGTGCTTTGAGGCCAGAGGCCGGTTGAACAAAACACCTCAAATTAAGATTTTTCTTAAGGTCTAAACGTTTCCTTAAAATAAAAAGTTAAATTAAGATTTTCTGGCGGTTTCCTTTGTCGTCCAGGAAACGACGGCTGCATTTGAAGGAGTCTTTGATGGTTGGTTGGTTCAGTCTAGTTGCTCAAGCTTCTTTAAATCAGAATTAGATGAAAGTTTCCAGAAACCGTCACCACACTAACATCGTCCTCTGAGTGGAGCGTGTGCACTCAGTATGATGTCACCACTTCCTGTCACTTCATCCTGAAATAGAACACGGTTGTGGGACTATTTTCTGCACCTGTTTACATACGATCACCCCCCCCACGGCGGTCAAAATGCTCCCGAGCGGGAAAAAGAAAAACTCCGGCTCCAGCTCGGAGGTGTGCTAATTGTGCGAGTCCTGCGTTACCTGGGATGTTTTTGTTTCCCTTTAATTCATTTTGCACTCACACGGCTCAGGCCTGGAGGAGTTTGGGACGCCCTGCTGTGTTACATATCATCACTGGATTATTTTTAGCTGCTGCAGCTTTCACTGCTGCTGTCTGAGTATTAAACATTTCTGTTTTCAAAACATCCGACATTTAGAAACCCCCCCCGCCCCTCCTCTGAACCTGGCTCCTCGCTACATAAACCAGCCGCAGCGAGAGTAAAGCACATTAACGCCGACTATTAAAGTCATGAATCATGTAAATACCTTTCCATGGAAATAAACAGAGGGGTTTTATGTTGGTTTCCAGCTTTAGAGATGTTGGAATCAAACCCTCAACCTCTCAGCTGCTTAAAACCTGCGAAGACAACGCTAACGTTGGCTAACAGCAAGCCTGTAGCCACAAACAGTAAAAGCAACACTATGAATTACTGTTATCACCGATCACACCTTCACACCTGTGGGTTTTATTACCATCATTATTTTCACCATAACAACCAACAGTCTCTCTCTGTAATAACTTAAGGCCTAAGTCTTCTACTTCAATATGACACATTTCCCCTCAGCTGAGGGAGATACTGTTAACGGTGTTCGTTAAGGATAAACCGTTTAGAAATTAGCAGCAGTGACAGATTTTGCAGCAGTAAAAGTTTAAGGGTGAAAACTCTTCAGACATGTTGCAGCCGAGAGTCAGAGGTCCCTTTAATTTCCTTCCTTACTTTAATCACTAAGGTCTTTATGTGCAATGATACATGGTGATGTAAACTCATGCTACACCCACGGACTCTTTTGACCTTTGTGACCTTTGACCTAATTAAAAGCAGAATGAACAACATCAGCATGAAGTGTTTTCAGCTCTATAATAAAGCACATACGTGACTCTAACAAGGTCAGTAGCACATTTTAAGGGTCAAAGGTCGTAACTGTGGTTTAGAGCTGAGCTAAAGTAAGAGCTACGATACTGAATGATGACAGTAGGAGTCTCCTCCTCTGACAGGAGACGATGAGGATGAAGTGGCTTGTTGTATTTTAACTCGGCCTCAACTTCCTGCAGTTTTCTGCCCTTTTCATTAATTATTACTAATTATTATTAATATACAATCAGACTTCCTCTGTCTCTGTTCCTTCCTCCATTTCTTTGCTCTCTGACTGAATAAACCTTCTCACAGCCACATAATGAAAACACATATCTCCATAATGACTGATGCAGGTTGTTTTCATTGGATGTGAGTATTTTTCTAATCCAGCTTTAATCTGCAGTTTGTACACTGATATATTTAAGGAGTAACTGTATCTTAAACTTCCAAAGCAAAATAAAAGAGGTAAGTTTATATCACATACTGCAGATGATTCATTTAACATTGGTCATGAATAATATTGTGTGTTTACTGCATATTTAAAATGACATAAGATTGGAGCAGAAGCGTCCAGCGGCGGGATAATTAGAGGTTGGAGGAGGACGAGCTCGCCGGCCGTCGCCGCGCTCCACGTCCTCAGGTATTAAAAGACGACAGCTTGTGGTTAAGTGTAATTCAGGGGGGTGTGAAGAGGGTTTATTCGGATTCACCCCGTCGAGCGCAGAGGAAGGTACTTATCGATTCCTCCAACGGGGGCGAGGGGAGCTAGCTAATTAGTGTTGTTAGCGTGGGCGCTAATGGAGAAGAGAGTGTGGCCCCAGGGCGCAGAAACACACCCAGCACTTAGAGAGGCTGTTAATACGATGAGAGCTTCAATCAGGACACACACACACACACACACACACACACACACCACACACACACACACACACACACACACACACACGCACACACACACACACACGCACACACACACACACACACACACACACACACACACTCATTAGTGTGGCTGTTTTCAAACAAGCAACTGAACATCAGTGAGATTTAAGAAAACACTGTGATTTTAATATTATTATTAATTAATCTGTAATGTTGGTAATTATTATTATTATATATTCATTTATTTATATTTTATTATTATATTACTTTTACACTTTTGTGCAATTGTAAAATAAACTGATGAATTTTGATTTGTTTAAACTGTCAAATAGTATGAAAAAATACTGTACTTACTTTAAAAAGTACTTTTCATACTTCAGTATTTTATATATGCACTATATGTTCCCTTTACTTTTTTACACTTGTTTATTTTATACTTCTATATTTATATAGAAGTATATATATATATATATTTTTTTTTTCTTCTTTATTGCATGATCAGTATGTGGGTTTGATCTTGAATAAAAAAGCTGCCACTGAGGATGTTTCTGCTGTTGCAGAGTCAAAATAATTATGTTTATATCTTATATCTTATCTTGTGTTCTACAACATAAAATCAGCCACACAAAAGTTTGAACAAGACTGAAACACAAGTTCAAGTGTCTTATAATCATTCAGACCCTAAATCGTCATATAATGAACAACAGTCTCACCTTTCCCTTCAGAGACCTGCTGTTTCTGCAGGTGATAGTAATGTACCTGTGACTGTGCACACAGATGTTCAGATTCTGCAGCAGCTGTTATTCATCATGTTCTTAAAGCTGTACGCCAAAGAAAAGACACTGGAAACAACATGAACACGTTTCATGTTGTGTGAAACTGTGTGTGTGTGTGTGTGTGTGTGTGTGTGTGTGTGTGTGTGTGTGTGTGTGTGTGCTGACCTCTCTGCAGAGCTGTCTGGCTCGATGAATCTGATGAGAGGAGGTGCAGACAGAGTTTCAGTGGCGAATATTCCTCCCTGCAGCTGGACGCCGAAGCCGTTGAGCGGGTCGCCCGTTAAGACGACCTCGCTGGTCTCCACGTGAACCACCTGACCGCCCGGACCCACAGAACTGGACGCCAGCGACACTGAACACACACACACACACACACACACGCACACACACACACACACACAAACACACAGTTGAGATTTGATCCTTTGATTATTCACTTCCTTTCAGAATAAAAACACGAGGACCTTACAGGAGCTTTTGTGCTCTTTCTTCCTCTGCCGTCGTTTCAGCAGCGAGTTGCGTGGACTCATGGGAACTGTAGGCCGGGGCAAGGTGCTGGAGCTCTGGCTGCTGGGGCCCGACGTGGTCGTGGAGCCGGGAGAGAAGCTGGCAGAGACCAGAGCTGCAGAAAAGACACAGAGAAGAGAAAGATGGCATCCATTTTTTTCCCATAGTGCAATGCATCAGTGCCAGATGTTTGTTTTTAAAAGTCTTTTCACATCAGGTGATGACTGCACCTGTGTGTGTGTGTGTGTGTGTGTGTACTTACACTTGCAGTAGTCGAGGCTGTTGATGGTGTTGTTGTTGGAGGCGGTCCACGACTTGTTGAGGGTGGAGCTTGTGTTGCAGAGGGTGGAGTTTGGAGGGTGACAGTAGTTCACACAGGGGTCCCAGGCGTGGGGGTGGTCCGACTTCTGAACCTTCACTGGAACACACACACACACACACACACACACGCACACACGCACACACACACGCACACACGCACACACGCACACACACACACACACACACACACACACATTTTGTTAGTTGTGACCTTAACTCTCTCATAATTGGATAAATTCATGAGCGTAAAACCAGTTCCTCTTCGTTAACGGCGTCTCCACACGTTCATTTTCTTCATTTATCACCACACACTTTGTTCATGTTGCAGAACCAAAATACACAAAATGAAAATATTATAATATTTAATCCTCTTGTTCAGCTGCTGTGAATGTTTGTACATTGAGGCTGTTCAGGTCGAATCTGAGCCGTATCTACTGAAGTGGACTGTAGATCCACAGATATTAGATCTGTGGGTCAGATGAAGGAACATGGAGGTTTTAGGGGATCTTGAAACTGTGAAACTGTACATGCCCTGTCTGTGTGTGTCACCAGAACTGTCTGTGTTCCCGCCACATCTGCCCAGGTTCCCCCAGAGACAGGCACCTGCTGGTCTCTGAAGGGTCATGGGGGGATCTGGAAACAGTTCAGGTCTCTGGAGTCAGAGACCTGAGCTGCCACTTCACTGACTGAGGTTCTGGCAGCAGACCGACGGTACTGACGCCTGGATCTGATCTGGATCTGGTTGTATAATAAATCCCAACAGTAACAGAATGTTCTTGTCATTTTCACTTTCAATAAAATATATTTTTAATCATTATGGCTGTTATGTTTTCATGTCTTAGGTTAAACAAGACGTGATGTTGTGTGATATTAGATGTTTGAGATGAAAACCTAAAGATACTCTCTCCCTGCTCCGACACATTAATGAAGGATTAATCCTCCATGTATTAATGTCAGAGAGGCTGTTGATACTTTCTACATAGATCTGTGGTTCAAGATTCACTATAGACACTTAGCCAACTGTGAAGGTATGAAACATGAACAGGATAGTAAAAGACTAAGATAAAGAGAAAACCTTAAACACTTTTGTGCAACTGTTTTTATTTTAAGGAAAATCTTAAATCTTAAAATCTTAACCTTGGTTCATCTGTTGGTTAATTAGACGCACTACAACCTGCCGCCTGAAAACAGAAGCTGGTCGACCGTGTCGCTGGTTAAAGCCACATGTCACCTGATGTTGGGGAGGAACCTGATCTGAGGAAACTCCCACTGAGAGTGTGAGTCAGTGTGTAACTCCACCCACCCACACACACACACACACACACACACACACACACACACACACACACACACACACACACACACATCTCTGCTCTAAGCTGCCCTGCGCTGCTGCATCTCCCCAGCAGAGCTTTTGTTTCCTCAACACGAGAGTCGTCTTATCTGCAGCGATCTGCCAGCGGGAGGTCTGAGGAGCCAGAGCTGAGACGTGTGAAAACATTTTCCCGCCTAATCCTCACAAGTTAAAATAAAGTCCAACGAAGAGAGAGAGAGAGAGAGAGAGAGAGAGAGAGAGAGAGAGAGAGAGAGAGAGAGACGGATCAGCTGACAGGAAAACAGATAAATACATCACACACACTCACCTGTGCTCACTTCACATCCAGACTGTGATCTGTAGCACTCACTGAAGCAAAATCAAAGTCTCACACACACACACACACACACACACACACACACACACACACACACACAGCAAAACCTTTAATCAGAGTGTCTATTAATAAAGCAGTGGCAAGCTGGCCGCAAGGTCTGCTGCAAGGCCATCAGTATCCTAATGAGCTGTGTTCACTTCCTAACACACACACACACACACACACACACACACACACACACACACACACAACACACACACACACACACACACACACACACACACACAGGCGGCCAGACAGTCATGATTAGAAGAAGGACGGAATGAATTTGTCTTCGTGGAGACAAATGAAGGAGATATGAGATGAGATGGCGACCTTTCCAATGTGTGTGTGTGTGTGTGTGTGTGTGTGTGTGTGTGTGTGTGTGTGTGTGTGTGTGTGTGTTTACATGTGTGACTTCAAGGACTTTCATAAAATGCCACATCAAACTAAAATAGAACAGAATGGATGGGTGGGAGAGAAAAAAGAGAGAAGAGGAGAACAGAATAAAAAGGAAATAAAGGGAGACGAGATGAGAAAGGAGGAGAGGCAGAGGAGAGGAAGAAGAGAGGATGATGGAGAGGAAGAAGAGAGGAAGAGGAGAGGAAGAAGAGAGGAAGAGGAGAGGATGATGGAGAGGAAGAAGAGAGGAAGAGGAGAGGAAGAGGAGAGGAAGAAGAGAGGAAGAGGAGAGCATGATGGAGAGGAAGAGAGAGAGGAAGAGGAGAGGAAGAGGAGAGCATGATGGAGAGAAGAGGAGAGGAAGAGGAGAGGAAGAGGAGAGCATGATGGAGAGGAAGAGAGGAAGAGGAGAGGAAGAGGAGAGGAAGAGGAGAAGAAGAGGAGAGGAAGAGGAGAGCATGATGGAGAGGAAGAGGAGAGAAGAGAGGAAGAGGAGAAGAAGAGGAGAGGATGATGGAGAGGAAGAAGAGAGGAAGAGGAGAGCATGATGGAGAGGAAGAGGAGGAAGAGGAGAGGAGAGGAGAGCATGATGGAGAGGAAGAGGAGAGAAGAGGAGAGGAAGAGGAGAGCATGATGGAGAGGAAGAAGAGAGGAAGAGGAGAGGAAGAGGAGAGCATGATGGAGAGGAAGAGGAGAGGAAGAGGAGAGCATGATGGAGAGGAAGAGGAGAGGAAGAGGAGAGGAAGAGGAGAGGAAGAGGAGAGGAAGAGGAGAGCATGATGGAGAGGAAGAGGAGAGGAAGAGGAGAGGAAGAGGAGAGGAAGAGGAGAGGAAGAGGAGAGGAAGAGGAGAGGAAGAGGAGAGCATGATGGAGAGGAAGAGGAGAGGAAGAGGAGAGCATGATGGAGAGGAAGAGGAGAGGAAGAGGAGAGGAAGAGGAGAGGAAGAGGAGAGGAAGAGGAGAGGAAGAGGAGAGGAAGAGGAGAGGAAGAGGAGAGGATGATGGAGAGGAAGAAGAAGAGAGGAAGAGGAGAGCATGATGGAGAGAAGAGGAGAGGAAGAGGAGAGGAAGAGGAGAGGAAGAGGAGAGGAAGAGGAGAGGAGAGGAGAGGAAGAGGAGAGGAGAGCATGATGAGAGAGGAAGAGGAGGAAGAGGAGAGCATGATGGAGAGGAAGAGGAGAGGAGAGGAGAGGAAGAGGAGAGGAAGAGGAGAGGAAAGGAGAGGAAGAGGAGAGGAAGAGGAGAGGAAGAGGAGAGGAAGAGGAGAGCATGATGGAGAGAAGAGGAGAGGAAGGAGAGCATGATGGAGAGGAGAGAGGAAGAGGAGGAAGAGGAGAGGAAGAGGAGAGGAAGAGGAGGAGAAGAGGAGAGGAAGAGAGGAGAGGAAGAGGAGAGGAAGAGGAGAGGAAGAGGAGAGGAAGAGGAGAGCATGATGAGAGAGGAAGAGGAGAGGAAGAGGAGAGCATGATGGAGAGGAAGAGGAGAGGAAGAGGAGAGGAAGAGGAGAGGAAGAGGAGAGGAGAGGAGAGAGGAAGAGAGAGAAGAGGAGAGGAAGAGGAGAGGAAGAGAAGGAAGAGGAGAGCATGATGGAGAGGAAGAGGAGAGGAAGAGGAGAGGAAGAGGAGAGGAAGAGGAGAGGAAGAGGAGAGAAGAGGAGAGGAAGAGGAGAAGAAGAGGAGAGGAAGAGGAGAGCATGATGGAGAGGAAGAAGAGAGGAAGAGGAGAGGAAGAGGAGAGGATGATGGAGAGGAAGAGGAGAGGAAGAGGAGAGGAAGAGGAGAGCATGATGGAGAGGAAGAGGAGAGGAAGAGAAGGAAGAGGAGAGCATGATGGAGAGGAAGAGGAGAGGAAGAGGAGAGGAAGAGGAGAGCATGATGGAGAGGAAGAGAGGAAGAGGAGAGGAAGAAGAGGAAGAGGAGAAGAAGAGAGAGGAAGAGGAGAGCATGATGGAGAGGAAGAGGAGAGGAAGAGGAGAAGAAGAGAGAGGAAGAGGAGAGCATGATGGAGAGGAAGAAGAGAGGAAGAGGAGAGGAAGAGGAGAGGAAGAGGAGAGCATGATGGAGAGGAAGAGAGAGGAAGAGGAGAGCATGATGGAGAGGAAGAGGAGAGGAAGAGGAGAGCATGATGGAGAGGAAGAGGAGAGGAAGAGGAGAGCATGATGGAGAGGAAGAGGAGAGGAAGAGGAGAGGAAGAGGAGAGGAGAGGAGAGCATGATGGAGAGGAAGAGAGAGGAAGAGGAGAGAAGAGGAGAGGAAGAGGAGAGCATGATGGAGAGGAAGAGGAAGAGGAGAGGAAGAGGAGAAGAAGAGGAGAGGAAGAGGAGAGCATGATGGAGAGGAAGAAGAGAGGAAGAGGAGGAAGAGGAGAGGAAGAGGAGAGGAGAGGAAGAGGAGAGAAGAGAGAGGAAGAGAGAGCATGATGGAGAGGAGAGGAAGAGGAGAGAGGAAGAAGAGAGGAGAGGAGAAGAGGAGAAGAGGAGAGGATGATGGAGAGGAGAGGAGAGCATGAGGAGAGGAAGAGGAGAGATGATGGAGAGGAAGAGGAGAGCATGATGGAGAGAAGAGGAGAGAGGAGAGGAAGAGGAGAGGAAGAGGAGAGGAAGGAGAGCATGATGAGAGGAAGAGGAGAGCATGATGGAGAGGAAGGAGGAGAGGAAGAGGAGAAGAAGAGGAAGAGGAAGGAAGAGGAGAGGATGATGGAGAGGAGAGAGAGAGGAAGAGGAGAGGATGAGGAGAGGAAGAGAGAAGAGGAGAGAAGAGGAGAGCATGATGGAGAGGAAGAGAGAGGAAGAGGAGAGGAAGAGGAGAGGAAGAGGAGAGGAAGAGGAGCGTCTGTAAGAGAGGTGTAATGACTCTAATTAAAACCATCCTGCCTTTACACTCGCTGCCACTTCACTCCTCATTCATCCATCACTCCTCTTTTCAGTCTCTCTCTCCTCCTGTCCTTTTCCCGCTGAGCTGAAAACTCCCACCGCTCACAGATTCTGTAGGAAGTCGCCTGGAGAGGAGGATTTCAGTCTAATTAAAGTCTAGAGTTTCTCCTCTTTACTCTCCGTCTTTCAGCCTCTTCTTTAAACCCCGTCCTTCTCTTCTTCCCTCCCGTCTCTAATCAGGTCAGAGGAAGACGCAACAATAACAAAACATAAACACATTTTTCTCACCCACAAAAAAAAAGAAGACTAGAATAACCGTCGCTTCCTCTCAGACTTGTTTCAGGTTACATCTCTGTTTCTCCACAGTCGTATAAAATATTAAACATTTGTGTGAAAACTTCTCATAATTGAATCCAAGTGAAGATTCGTGCCAAATATGAAGGGATTCCCTCAAGGTGTTTATGGAGATATTGCGTTCACAAGGCCAAAATTATGTTTTGTGAGGTCACCGTGACCTTGACCTTTGCCTTTTAGCCACCAAAATCTAATCGGTTCATCCTTGAGTCCTAGTAAATGTAAATGTAAGTTCCATTAAGGTGCCACTGAGATATCGTGTCCATGAGAAAGAGAACAGAAGGACGACCTGAAAACAAAATGGCTGCCGCTCAGACTGTCGCCGGGCGGAGGAATAAGAACAACAGGAAACCTGTTCTTCCTCCCTCAGCTGTGTAACTCAACAGCTCAGGTCCTCATGGGTCCAAACAGTGTAAATCAGACCCGAGGGAAACTGTCAGAACCTGATCCAAGACGTGGTTTACCTGAACAGATCATTATAATAATAATAATGACAATAATAACGTTCTAACAATAAATGTAAAGTCATAGAAACTAATTCTGTTCCGTTGATGAGTTTCAGACTCGTTCACAGAGATAATTGAACATCTCATTTTCATCTGCTGCACCGACAATAAAACTGAATGTGATTTAATGTCTGTGGATCGAATTCAAAACAGTAATTTGCACCATGAGACGAGAGCTCATCAGCGTTCTCACACCCACTCAGGAACACACAGAACCGAGACTCTCCACCAGCCGGTCGGACTGAGGAAGATCTGGACCCGCTCAGACTGAGGTCCACGGGTCCGTGCGCCTGAACAGGAAGCAGACATCATTACAGAGCTGTGTCATCGCTTATCTGACACGACGTGATCCAACAGCGTGAACAGCTGCTGTGGACGTACAACACAAGTCGCCGAAGTGAAAACAACAACCTGAATTTGAATTTGGCCACACGACTGAACACACACCATCTGTCTGACAACACAGCGACAGCAGACACCACACGCTGTACAACACCGACATACAGGAATGTGTTCTTCTCATTAATAACGACGCCTCACTTTAACGTTCGATGTTAGCGGCACCAGATTTGCTTTGACAGCTGTGATGTTTTAGGTTGAAAATCAGGATCAGTAAATGCGGAGTAACACTTAACACCATGTCTTCACTGCTGTGAATTTAACACTCCTTCACATCAAAGCAAAAACATCGTCAGTTTGATTTGAACAAAAACACAGAAGCTGGATTCAGTTTACACTCAGGTGGAGCATTAAGACTACGAGTGGAAGGTGTAACACAAAGCCTTCATCCAGAGATCAGGTGCTGTACAATGTGATTTTCAAGTTAAGTAAGGCTGGTCAGAAACCCCATTAATTTGCATGCATGCTAATGATTTTAACTGCATTTAATATGAATGTTCTCGTTTTAATGGAGCATTCACTGATGTTAAAACATTTAAAAAGCTGCTATTTGTGGCGACTGTGAGTTCAGATGTGAATTTATGATTCTGAGAAGTTGGTGTGTGAGTTTCCAGGGCAAACTTGTCTTACAGGCTTCCTCTGATGAAAATCAAACCTAAGGAACCAATCCTGTTAGCTCGTGGGGACGGGGGGCGGGGCTAAATAAACCTAAAACCTTGTCAGTACAGAGAAAGAGTTCGCATTGGCACAACAGCTAACACTGTGTTAGCCACTGCCAGTTACAAGCTAACAAACAATATAAACAAATAAAGGCCGCTAGCTACGCTAACCGTTCTGAAAAGATGCTAACTATGCTAACGGGTCTGACCCGTCTGCTAGTCTCTGGTTCTGGTCTCAGACTCCTCCTCTGAGTCTGGGTCTGACTGAGGCTCAAACATGTGGCTGAGTCTCTCTGATGTTTCCTCCTCTCACCATCTTGATGCTCTCTGCTCTTTCACCTGTCCACCTGGAGCCAGCAGGTGGTGGGCGGGGCTCTAGGCCTCATCCTGATTTCTCAATCAGGAAGTAAGAGGAGATGAAACCATGTTAAACTAAATATGAATCATAGCAGAGAGTTTTTAAAACATGTCGTGCTCTGTGAATTTAAGGATACCCACCTGTGTCGTGCTGTTTCCCAGTCAGCCTTGTTTGATGGGAAGGGAGCATTTCCAGTTTGACCAGTTCTGTTGTGCTCGCTAGCAGCTGCGTTGCCTCCAGGACTGTGCAGTGCTCTGTCGACGTCCCGTCTATGGACAGCAGGTGATCCCCAGCATGCAACGCTCCACATCTGGTAAAACATTGAGAATAAGGTCAAATCAGCTGGTTCAGGAGCTAGCTCGTTTGTGTTAGCTCGACTCGCTAAGAGCTGGAGAGCCCGGCGCCACTGCTCCTCAGTCTGCGGTTCTAACGTTAAAAAATAAATTTCCCGCCACGTGGGGACGGTCAGTGACAGAGCGAGCAGCTCCACGCTCGACCTGCTCTGTGGACTGTTATTTCAGCCCCCGACACAAAGTTCAAGTCCTTCAAGTATATTTCAGAGCCAGACTGAGGAAATCCTGTTTCCTACTGTCTGGATTAGTTACAGGGCTGGACGTGTGTGTGTGTGTGTGTGTGTGTGTGTACGTACCTGTCCACCACGCTGCCAGGTTTCACCCGGTCGATGACGATAACCTGCTTGTTCCGATGATTGGCCGACGTCAGCGTGATGCCCAGGGTTGCCCCCGGCGACTTCGCGATCTCCACCAACAGCGGACCGGAGGCGTTGGCGACCGTGTCTGATTGGACGACAGCATTTTAATTGTCATCATTTAACGGAGCCTGGCAGACGAGCTCGAGGGAAAAACGCCTTTGAAAGAATGAACCAGCTGGTGTAATGACTAGAGATTTTTTTCGTTTTTTTGCAATGCATTGTGGGTGAGTTAAATCGAGCAGCTCAGCCTGAGGTGGCAGAAAATGTCAACACATCAACAACACAATCCATTTTTTAATTTCACTGGCATTTTAGAAAAGTCTGGAAACTTTCGCTCCGAGGTTTTATCCATGTCTGAGTCTGGTGTGTGTGTGTGTGTGTGTGTGTGTGTGTGTGTGTGTGTGTGTGTGTGTGTGTGTGTTTGTGGTGTCTCACCCATGATGGTGACGTCGTACTCAATCTGGAACAGGGCTTCCTGGCCGCACTGTGCCAACACAATGAGGGCGTCGCTGTGGTTGGCGTTGTGCAGCGGCACGCCGTCCACACTGAGGAGACGATCACCGGGACGCAGCGTGCCCTCCCTGAGAAAACACACACACACACACACACAGTGATGATGTCATATACAGTGATTACAGAAGAGACAGTAGAAACGCAGCCAAACTAAAGCTGAAGTTTGTGTGCACTCTGACGTAGAGGTAGAGGATGTAGAAGCTTGGTCTTGCAAACTGTATGAAAAGGCCTGTAAAGGTAATTATCTTCTAATTCCCTCCTGTTTTCACAGAATATATAACAGGCTTCGAGTTTACAGTTTGTGAACCGTTGAAATACTGTATCACTCCGCAGATCGGCCGTTTGAGTCAGACAGGGCTAAGCGTAGGTGCACTTGTGTGTAGGAATATGGTTGAAAAAAATTTAGTTTTCAAAGTAAAGGGCTGTTTGTCGGCAGATAAAGCTGGGAAAATTTTCAAAATAAAGTGAACAAAAGTGTCTAAAAACCCGTCTTCTGTACTGGTGCTGCTGCTGCTTCTCAAACTGAATCTACTGCAGGTAAATAAACACACTGACTATAGATCAGTGCCTCAAACAACCACATGACATAGTGATAGCTCATTAACATAAAGACTTCAACTTCAGGGGCCGAATCCTTCAGAGGCTGCATCTGAAGACCGATTAACGTCCCAGCGGCGTGATCGGACTGTCCCATATCGAAGGCTCCAACAGGTTTAATCCTTTGTGACCCAAACTATCCCACGAGTCATTGCGTGGTGATACTGAAAGCAAACAGTGACAGAACTTTAAAACCCTCAAGTTTTTGTGGAAAAAAAAAAAGTTACGTTTTGTCATGGTTGCTAGGCGACAGGAGCCAGTAATGGTGGGAACAGCTGGTGACGCAAAGCAAAATTCCCTCGTGGACCAGACCGTTTCATTTGAGTTCGTCTGCACCTTCGTAGACCGCGTTCTCCGAAGGCTGCGGCCCCTGAACTGGGATATAGCGATAGAAAATGACTGACTTCCTGTCGCCTTTTCTCAGTCTGAATGTAAAGCAAAAAAGAGAACTGTATGTCTCTTTCACCTTCTGCTTCCTCTCTGAACTCCTCCTCCTCTGTCTGACACTTCTATCATTCCTCCTTTGGTTCAAAAGGAACAAACACAGTGGAGACATCACTAAAGGTGACAGGCGTTGCTGCTCTGCTTCCCCACATTCAAAATATTGAGCCAGAACTTTACATCATGCGATCGAGTTTAATTTAAATCAGGCTCATTTTCCTTTGCTTGACAAAAACACATTCACAGTCTGAACACTTGATGTTTCAGAGGCACTCGGTGCCACATTTCAGGCAATTATTTATGCCCCTCGAAAAAGTGGAAATGCAGCATTTTGAACGTTGCAGGCAGAGTGGCGCGTTCCAGAGCTGATAGATGCTTTATGCACGATGCCAGAGAGTATGAGTAATGCAGAGCTGTCATCACACAAGCCAGAAGTTGTAAAGTATGACGCTAATAGCCCTGAAGCTTTTTAACAACATGATGCAAGCTAAGCTGAGACCAGAAGGCTTCATTACAGCAGGAATTAGGTTATAGGAGAGAAGCAAGTGAAGAATGAAGCTTCACAGGAGTCAAATAAAAATATGATTCAAACAAAACTGCCTCAAAACAATCTCAATTTTTCTTTTTTTGTTTGACATTTGTAAATTAACCATCTGTCTCTCGACTCTGTCCTTTAAACTCTTCCTGTTTTCCCATAGATGTAATCTTTTAACGCGCAATCAGACTGAGACAGCAAACAAACATATGAGAGATCTTCGGCTGGCGACAACATAAAAGTTCCTCTCATTGGCCTATCACAGTGATAGGTCTTGAAGGTTCTGTAAATGAGATTTTAAACAATAATAAAGAAGCAAACACCTGTTTTCTATGTAAAGATATAGCAGAGTAATGGTATCCTGAGCAGAGAACGCAGCCACACCCCCTCTGTGTGTGACGTTTTTCTGGTCTTTGTTTTGGTAGCTGGTCTGGTAGTGTGGGCTAGTGCATGTATGTGGGAACAGGCTCCGCCCACAGGCGAGATGACACAGCATTAAAGTGTTGACTCTTCAAGAACTTCCTCCACTGAAGAAGATACTTTAGATTAAAAAGGGATATGTTTTTACCAGCTCCATCAGTGTCACTGGTGCAGCCGGTCCCAGTGGATCAGTCGAAGTCTGAATTTCTTTCCTAGTCCGACCGTGGAGCTGATACTGGTCTGGTTTACTGAGAGGAGAACCCTACGAGCTGCTTAAGGGTCCAGCTGGACTCAGAACTGTTTTTTCTTCTCCTCCATGTGTCAGGAGCTTGATGGTTCATAAAGTTACATGTCTGTTTTCATTAGTGGTGGCTAAAGTAGACATGCTAATGTTAGCTAACTTGCTGTTACTGATATTACATAAATGTTGCAAATGTTGTTATCGCTAGCTGGCTAACTGTCAGAATAGCTGTGGAGCATATCACGGCTATGCTAGCTTGGGAAGTGGTTGGATTGTTTTTGTTTGCTCTCATATACACAGGGTAACTTTATTCACTCGTGCTTCTGGTTTTGTGTTTAATGACGCTTTTGCTGAGTTTTCTAACATCTTGCTGACTGACAATGAAAAGAGTTTTTAAACACATTTCTAATGTTTTTAAAGATCATTTTCTTTTGAAAAATTTAAAACATTATTTGTATTTTTATATATTTTTTTCACCAAAGTTGTACTGTTTTGCAAACAGCCCACAGGTTGGTGACCACTGTACTAAAATTTTGAGAGACCAGCATTAGAATTGATGTTTCCAAATAAATAAGAAAAAGATTAAATAAAAATATATATGTATATTAAAGGTACACAGCCTACAGCTGCTGTTCTAAGAGTTGTGGTGGAGTAAACTGTGTTTTACATGGACTTTCATATTAAAGATAAAACTCTAACTTTTGTTGTTGGTTTAAATAAAGGACGTCACTGACATTTCGCCTGCTTTAAGGCCTCTCTCTCTCTCTCTCTCTCTCTCTCTCTTTCTCTGCTTAAATAACGATGCAGTAGAAGCAGTTTCATTGTTGTCCTGCAAAAAAAAAACAAAAAAAAACAAAAAAAAAAACACCAAGACTCTCTTGCTTAAAATTTAATTCCCACTGGGTAAAGCTAAAAATGTAGGCACTCCTGGGACTGTACGCTGCTGTGGATTAAGTGTTCTCCAATTGGCATATGAATGGATATAAAGCAGCATGAATATCTCATTCGCTTCCCCTGGACTGACCCACATTCTCAGGATGATTTTCTTTAGGATGGTGTTAGATGAGCCTCAGGGCAAAATAACTCAATAGTGAGATAGAATTTAATCTTGGTCTTGTCCCACTCTGTCAATCTGTGAACGTTTAAATAAAAACCTGCTTTGTGTGCGTGCTCATTTCCTGTCTACTAATATATCTGTAGGTTGATATACAGGTGTACCAGACAATAAGGTTTCTGAAGATCTGCAATGAATTTTGGCTAAAACATAGTGAAATTGAAACAGCCTGAAAATGGTGTCAAAGATAGTTGCTACGAGATTAAAAATAGCATCTCAGATTTATAAAGTGTAACATCAGCTGATTGAAGCTGTAAGTGATCAGAGAGGAGGCTACACTTTATTTTTGTAATCTCTTCCTGTCTGTTGAGCAGCAGCTGAAAGTGAAACTTTAAAGCAGAGAGATTTTTTTGATGAGTGATGGCTAAAGGAACAACCACCTTGATTATTTTTTCATTATTTATTATTTTACCACAAGCCTCCAGTTAAATTTATTAATCTCCAATTCTACTGAAGGAGTGAACAGTGCTCTCTCCAAAAGATAAGCACTGTTTCACACTTCACTCCAAAATCTATCGTAGGTATTCAGGTGGTTTAGAGTTGTTTTTTTTTGTTTCATTTGTTTCATGTTTGGTGATGAGGACTAACACCTCACTATAAAACTATCCTTTGTACAAGTTCAGTCAAAGTTAGATGAGAAAACATCTTCCTCTTCTCGAGTGCTTCTAAGAATTTCACACTCAGGAGAAACTCATCAAGTATTTTGACACCGGCTTTAAAAAATACAAATGTCTGCAGCGTAAACATAACTTAAAGGTCCCATATAGTCTAAAGGTAGATGTCCATGTGTTGCTTGATTATAAAGCAGGTGTAGAATCTATATTAATACTGTGAATGTACGTTAAATGATAAATGTTAATTTTAAACAATAATACATTAGCAAACAACTATTTTCCATGGAAAGAAATAGCCGAGTAATGGCTTCCTGAGTAAAGAATGAAGCCACACCCCGTGTGTGTGTGATGTAATGTGTGTATTGTGTTTCACTGGTCTTTGTTTGTGTATCTGGTCTGGTAGTGTTTGCATGTTAGTGGATGTGAGTCCTTCCTTCCTGCACCCGGTCCCAATGGATCAATTCAAGGCTGAATTTCTTTCCCAGTCCAACCGTGGAGCTGATACTGGTCTGGTTTTACCAGGAGAACCCTACGAGCTGCTACAGATCCTTAAATGATGCCTGAGTTTGTGTGGATGCTGCTTTCTTTCCTCTTCTTCTACTCTCCTTTGACAGACTGTAAATGTAAAAGACTCTGTTTCCTCTGCAGTTGGGTTTTTCATCCAGGAGGATTTCAAACAGAGTGAATTTACGTTGAGGGATGTACAGAAGGTTCAATCACCGCTGACATTTATATGAAAATATCATGGATTATTACTGAAACATGAAGGCTGAGACAGACACACGATGACAACATTAAAGGGATACGAGGTGATTCATGTCGCTGCAGCTGTGAGTAACACACAACTGTCACCACACCAGTGACGGTCACAGGGAACGACACACCAGCATCCTCTGGGTTTATGAGCATGAAGACACAGACAGATCTCCCAGACTGAGACTGAGTTAGTTTAAACTGGACGGCGGTCCGAGTTCATCCGGGTTTATTCTGCCAACAATTCACCTTTTTTTGGAGGACGTTGGCCTTTTCACCCTAAAATAATCCCTATGGATGGTCGGCCATCTTTGGAACTGCGTCACCTTGCCCAGATTAGGGAAACAGGGACTCCGTCCTGAAGCCAGACCAAGAATTTCATGTGTTTGCAGGTTGTTTTTTGTTGTTATTATCAGGATAAATATTATGAGCTGATACCTGATAGGCTGAGGTGATTTATAGGTGTAACAGGTGTTCATGAGAGCGGAAGGGCAAACAATTTTCAATCGCACAACTTTGAAATATAGGCAACTAGTCGGCCTACGAATATCTTTTGTCTATTTTTTCTTTCTTTCGTTTCTAAGTTCATGAGAATGGATGATGATATTCTGAGTGCTCCTAACATACAGTGTGTTAGTGCAGTATCTGTGAGTGTATGTTTGCATGTCAGAGCTACCTGTCTGCAGGACCTCCTGGCCTGACGTAAGTGACCACTAGGGGGCGCGACCTGTGCCAGTCCTCCTGTGTGCCACCTGGAAGAAGAGCAGCATCACACGCGATGAGAAACCTTCACATCTTCCAAAAAAAACCATACTTCAGATTACTTCCTTTATATTTTAGTTAAAATTTTGTTCTAGAAACTCCTCTTTAAGAAAAACCTTTAAGAAACATCTGATCAGATTTTGTTCAGTTCAAATCTAGAAGACGACCAACAACACCCAAACATGGATGTTGACTAGATTCATGTTTCCTTTTTCTTTTGCTTTTCCAGCTTCGTTTTTTCAGTCAGGATGACAAAAAAACGATGAAATGTCTGATTAATGTCAGTCACAACGTTTCATACACTCCTCCAAACACAGTTCGTTTTTCTGAAGGTTACCTCTCATGACGAAACCAAAGCTGTTCCCCTCTTTGTGCAAACAGATGTCGATTGTCTTTGATATGACCCCTGAGGTGCTGTCTGGTGCTGTGAGGAGAGAGAGAGAGGATTTATTACAGTTAGTATGACAGAGAATATCTGGGACGTTATCACGGTGACAGCTGGTTTATCCTCCTGATCCCAGGGGAGAAGGAAGAGTTGACAGGACGCCATCGCCTCGCGTATGACAACGCTGTCTTTTTTCTTTTTTTCTCCCAGCAGCCCCGTGCGCCAGGATCCCGGCTGCACCAACAGTCTGCTCCTGGTTAGACATCCAGAGGAGAAGGTCAGATGATGGAGTGTGGAGGTGGACAGACAGAGGACACGAGTTCTGTCTCAGACCTGCAATTAATAACTAACTGTAATCACCATCTTTCTCCGTCCTTAAACTAACAGTGTGTAACTTCTGCCTCTCGGGGTCTCTCAATCAAAACAATAACATAAACAGTGTCAAATAGCGTGGGATCATGGGAGTTGTTGTCTTCACCACCACTGGTTCAGATTCCTTCAGTTTGAGTGCTTCAGGAGGTTTTTTTTACCAGCAGCTGAATTATCCACAGAGATCTCTTCGTCTCCACAATAAACAGTCGAGGTAATTACAACCAGTAGACACACTGAATAAAACTGTTTCACATTTAACCACCTGAAAACCAAATCACACGGACAGACGCGAAAAAGACGTTTCCTTTAAAAAGAAAACAAAATACATGAAAATACACCATTTATCATCAGACGATCAAAAACAGAAAGAATCGTTGTGTTTTCAGCTTTCCGATGGTCCGTGAACTAACCATGTGTGACATTCGTTTTCCCTCAGAAAATAAAAACCAAATTTAAGCTTAAAATTGTGATATTTCCTCAAAATCACTTTATTCTACATATTTGATTTAAAGTCAGAGTCTGATGACGCTGTACGGAGGACAGAGACTCAGGGAAGAGCTGCAGCTGAGACTGATGCTAACCTTTGTTCTGACTGTTTCTCTGATCGCTCATGAACCAGACGTTCAGCAGGTTTTTATCAGCAGCTGAATGATCCTCAGAGGTTTCCTCCTCTCCACAACAAACACACCAGGAGATTAAACCAGGAGAAACTCTGAATAAAGAAGTTTCACGTTAAAAATTTGTGTTTGTCTTTCACGGTTTGGCGGATACAGGACGTGTTGGAGCTGAGCTGTCGAACGTTTCCTCAGCTTGTTTCTCTGATAATTTCAGATCCAGACGTCCGACGACTAAAATCCTTCATCTGGTTCAAATACAGACTGAAAACCACCAAGGTGTAAAAAGTGAATCTTAAAAATGAGACTTAAAATTCGATAAAAGTCGATTTTGAGCTTCTGTCAGACAAACACACTGACACATGATCATAGAGGAGATGATGTCATTGACAGGCGACCAATGAAACGTTACCATGATTAAAATCTCAGATTTCTCTGGTTTGAGAATTGATGGAAACATTTGGGATAATGCAAGAACACGACTCTGTAAGCCTAAAATCCTGCACCTATGACACGTACCTGTGGGGGGCAGCTCGTACTCCACCTCCAGCAGAACTCTCTCGCCCACGTTCTTCAGTAAGCTGATGATCTCTTCGTGCCGCAGTTTGGTCAGATTGATGCCGTTCACAGACTTGATGTAGTCGCCGACGTTCAGCTGGTCGCTCCTGCAAAAAAGAAGAGATGAGAGCGTGTAGAAGCTTCCGTGAAGGTGAGTGAAAATCAGGAAAGTTCTGGATGTGTTTCTCCTCCCTCTTCTTCTCTGGTGGCGCCTGCGTCTCACCCACCTGGCTGCCAGTCCTCCGGGCCGCAGGTTGGACACCCGCGGTTTCCCGTCCTTGTCGGTTCCTCCTGAGATGGTGAGGCCGAGCGTGCTGCCTTCTTTCTTCACCAGCTCCACCATGGTCACCCCCCGCAGAGCTTCTACCCAGAAACACACATGCACATAAAGACAAGTACACACACACACACACACATATGTACACACACACATATATGTACACACACACACACTCGGACACACAGAGTACAGCAGAGAGATAAGTGGTTAGCGGCCGCCCTCTGTCATCTGATTCCCAGATTAAAGCAAAGCCGAGATACGAGGAAGATAAAGTCAGAGACGTTTGACACGGCGTGTCCTTGAGCGAGCCCCCCCCCCCCCCCCCCCTCCCCCCCCCCCCAGGTTTAATACAAGAGAATCAGCTGAGACGACTCAAATGTAAAAGTGAAGGTCAGATAAGATAAACATCAGTTAATGAGAATTAACAAAGCCTCATTGTCTTCCCTGAGAGGTTAAAACACGTCAGCTGATCTACGACAGTCACTGTGGATTATCTGAATGAAAACATTTTCTATGATGGAAAACTCCATTAAAATGTCACGATAATAACATATTTGTATTTGAAGTTCAGCTTTACACACTGTTCTGTAGGTGGGAGACGTTCCACAGACGTACGATATTATCCTATAATTATATTATTGTATTCCATGTTTCAGGTGTCAGTGATGCTGCCACTAAACAACAGTTCAAAGTTTTGTTTGTCACATGACCCGGTTCAACGTGCAGTAAACACAGTGGTGGAATGTGGGTCGGACTCGGCAGCAAGACAGACTGAACAAACTGAAAAGAAATATTGATATTATGAAAAATATTGCATAATAATGGGAAATATTGCAATATTCAATATTATAATCTTAGTTAATATTATATTATAACTATACAAGGGAGTTTTTGAGGACAGAGCAAACACAGGCGGAGTTTTTGAATCTTTGTGCTAAGAAACCAGCGTTAGCTTTAGTGCCGCTAATAAGAAGAAGGAGTGAGCAGCAAAGAAGAGGCTTGTTTTTTGTTTGTTTTTTACTCGACACGTTCCTCCTCCTTGCTAACATTACCCACAATGCAACCTGCATTGTGGGTTCGGTCAGAGATTGGGGCGTGTTATGCTAGTAGCGGATAACGTAGCTTTGAGTCTGAGATGAGGTTCTGGTACAGTCAACTGTTTTTATCTCCACACCCACAGATTTATTTCATGTTCAGATTATTTTAAATATTTTTTTATTAATAATTTTTGATATGTAAAATCCTGTCTTCAGGTGTCTTGAGGTTGTATAGAGGCAGGTGTCTTATTACAGTAACAGGTTACACAGTGACACATATTTACATACAAGTGTCAAAATATTTTTTTGGACGGTCTGATGGATAAAGAATATAAATATCAACAAATCAACATTTCTATTATAAAATGCATATAATATAATATAATATAATATAATATCTCACTGGAGGGAATCCTCTGCGGAGCGTGAACACGCTGGACGGTCCGTCTTATTGTACAGTACAACAACATATTCCCTGAACGCCTCATTAAACTACTGTATAAACAAAAGCATGTGACCTCTTTTCTAACAGCTATTAACTGCGGCGGCTCCGGCTCTGCTCCGGCTCTGCTCCGGCTCTGCTCCGGCTCTGCTCCGGCTCTGCTCCGGCTGAGTGGAGGTAAACAACTTAATGGGTTGACTTGGGAACGACACGAGTTCAGTTCACCTTCATCCTGCTGCTGCTTTGAAGTTACGAGTTCACGACTACAGTTCACGGAGAGAGGCCGGTTTCTCCAGGACGCGTGGCATCGAACAGGTGTCTGATATTTTATCTGCAAAACATGAATCAGGTCGGATCCAAATCATCAAGGAAGCCGAACGTCTAACTAATGAGGTTCAGGCTTCGGCGACGGCTCGAGGTTCAGGAAGGATTTCACATTTTGGAAAATATGCTTATTTGCTTCTTGCTGAGAGGCAGAAGAGAAGATTGATCGTGTTTGGACTCAGGACAAACGGCCAAGCAATCAGCAGAGAGTCCAGGAAGTGACTGGTCCCGCCAAGTGATAATCTGGCACAGTTAGCCGCTTCTAGCTTCATATTCACAGTGATTTAGTTTATTCATTTATTTAATAGGGACGATGCAAGTTAATATAGTTTCCAGCCTGAGCATGAAACTGATGTTGTACAGAGCGTTTTGTAAATTTACTGTTTTTACACGTCGCGTTCTGCCTCCAGGAAACTGACGTATTCCTGACCCGTAAATCCAACACTGACAAATCACTCACCGTATCCCTCCTCCTCTTCCTCTTCCTCCTCCTCCTCCTCTCCCTCCTCCTCTTCCTCTCCCTCCTCTCCTCTCCCTCCTCCTCTTCCTCTCCCTCCTCCTCTTCCTCCTCCTCCTCTCCCTCCTCTCCCTCCTCCTACTCCTCTTCTTCCTCCTCCTGCCCCTCCTCCTCCTTTCCCTCCTTCTCCTCTTCCTCTTCTCCCTCCTTCTCCTCCTCCTCCTCTCCCTCCTCTCCCTCTTCCTCCTCCTCCTCTCCCTCCTCCTCTTCCTCTTCCTCCTCCTCCTCCTCTTCCTCTCCCTCCTCCTCCTCCTCTTCCTCTCCCTCCTCTCCCTCCTCCTCCTCTCCCTCCTCTCCCTCCTCCTCCTCTCCCTCCTCCTCCTCCTCTCCCTCTTCCTCTCCTTCCTCCTGCTCCTCCTCCTCTTCCTCTCCCTCCTCCTCCTCTCCCTCCTCCTCCTCCTCTCCCTCTTCCTCTCCTTCCTCCCGCTCCTCCTCCTCCTCCTCCTCCTCTCCCTCCTCCTACTCCTCTTCTTCCTCCTCCTCTCCCTCCTCCTCCTCTTCTCCTCCTCCTCTCCTTCCTCCTCCTCTCCCTCCTCCTCCTCTCCCTCCTCCTCCTCCTCCTCCTCCTCTCCTTCCTCCTCCTCTCCCTCCTCCTCCTCTCCCTCGATGCTGCCAGACAAATAAACGTCGTAGACTCGTGGATATCACTCCACAAGTGTTAGTTTTAATCATCATTTTACATTTTGATTGAAAGACTTTTATCGTCTCCAGGTTATTTACCTCTTAATGTTTGAAATGATAAATACATTTAAAAGTATTGGGAGAAAAACACTTGAACCTTCCAGGATCATGTTGTGTCACGACGTTAAAGACCTAACGAACCAAATACCAAATATAACTAATGTCCTGTATAACCTGGTGCCTACATTACCCACAATACAACTCGACCACTGACAGTTCACCTGGAGATTGGAACGTGTTATGCTAGCAGCGGCTAATGTAGCCCGTGAGCTGCTAGCCTGAAACAATTGACTCGAGTTACATCACCTGAGGTCAGACGTAACACAGCTCCTCCTCAACGACAAAAAACTTTATAAAACTTTAGTGTGGCGCATCGGGACATGAAGGAGAACTACGGCCACGGACCAGAAAATAACTGAGGAGGAAGCCAACCATTGATAGCGACGGTGCGGCTTCAGCTTATCGTACGATACGATGCACCTCAGCGTGCTGGGACCTTTAGTTTCGGTAATGCCTGCGTCTCAGTCGAGCTCCACGCCTTCAGGATCAAACAACTTGATCAGTTGTCTTATTGTGTCTTGTGATACAACATATCTCCTCTGACTCACACGCAGGTGTAACCAACCACATCCTTGCGTTTGCATGGTCCTGATGCTGAGAACGACTCTGTGTTCATGAGCCACAAGAGAAAGAGTTTCTCTGTTGCTGAAGCCGATGTAGAGGCAGTTTGATATCGTCTCACAAGGTCGACTTTAATCTCAAAATGTCACGTTTATTTTCGAAAGGCAAATTTAAAATAAAGATCTTCCTCTTCTGACTCAGTTCGACTTTATTCTCGACATTTTGACTTTTCTTCTCGAACATCTTCCTCCTCTCATTTTCTTTTCTCATCCGTGGCCGTGATACTCCGTCGTACACTTCCCCTTTAAGTTAAGACGTCAAATTAAAATGCTGAATTAAGGAGGAATGTTGAATTTTACAGTTCCTCAGTGTCACAGGAATGCAACACACACACACACACACACACACACACACACACACACACAGACACACACACACACACAGCCAGAGCACTGCAGATAAACAGCTATCTCTCATTCCCTCTCTATATCTTCCAAGCACACTGCAGCACTCCCATACACTCACACACACACACACACACACACACACACACACACACACACACACACACACACACACACACACACACACACACACACACACACACACACACACACACACACACACACACACACACAGGTGAGACGAGGCTTCGTTGTGATAGCTCGATGGTTAGATTATGTAAATCCCTCGGGCAACATCAGTGAGATGCTTCACACTGCAGTTATCACACACACACACACACACACACACTTTATCTGCAGGAAGACACTCGTTCATTAATTAGTACTTGCTCTGTTCATATTTGCATAAAAGCACAGACGCTTTAACAAATGTAGATTGATGCTGTGAATCTTCTGAACTGAGTCTATGAAGTGACCGAGTTCAGATTCAATACGTTTTATCTCCTCATGAAATTACAAGTAATGACGACCTGTCTCTCTCTCTCTCACACACACACACACACACACACACACACACACACACAAAGCAACAAGTCAACAACCATGTGTCTATGGAAGGAAAACGAAACAAAAAGAGTCGTAAACGTGTGAAACAAAGAAATACTGGGACCCAACATGGAGCTGAGTTACAACTAATGATGCCGCCATCGTGTTTTTATCGATACCGATCATCTATGAGTGAGATTGACGATCCACGGCAGATATTGATCATGTTCGGCGTGCAGTGCAGACGTTCTATCAGTCTGACTCACTTTGAGCTACAGACATCAGCGTATTAACCACAGCTGATCGGTGACTAGGAGCATTCGTTCACATCGTCCCATTGGGCCGATCATGATCGACGACCGATCAATCGGAGCATCCCTGATTCAGACTGAGAGAGAGACGAGGTGAGAAAGTGTAGAACGAAGGAAAAGAAGAAGAAACAGACAGAGACACACAGAGAGGAAGAAGAGGACACAACCAAACACACCAACGTGCTGCAGATACTCACAACACAACAGGAAGTGTTTCCAGGGGACACGGAAAAGTGACGGACCCAGCTGGGACGCAGTTGCACGGATGTATTATAACACATCGTGTGCACTTGTTCTTCCCCGCCTTTCACTCTGAAAGTCACAAAACACTGAACATCGAGTGCGTCGCAGCCTGGTTCATCGCTTTTTAGTGTCCCCCGGAAACACTTCCTGTTGTGTTGTGAGTATCTGCAGCTCATGTGTCGTCACACTGATGAAGATGTCTCCTGAAGTTGCGGTGTGTTGAGCTCACAGGGCGGGAAACAGAGGTGAAAACGAGGCGGGAAGAGAGAAAACATAATGAAGGAAGGAAGGAAGGAAGGAAAGAAAGAAGGAAAGAAAGAAAGAAAGAAAGAAAGAAAGAAAGAAAGAAACCTCCAAAAATGAAATAATAAAAGTAAAATCTGAAACCGTCTCGTTGCAGAATAAAGCAAAGACAACCAGAATCTACTTCTCCTGCAGGAACCCGTTCTCCAGTCTGCACCGTCCTAAAATAGCAGCTGTGAAGAAGCAGCCAATCAGAAGTCGCTGCAGCAGATCTCGACTTGATGGACAGCTTCTTCATCCAACCAGAGCTCAGTCTGAGACATGCAGACTCTCTGATTGGAGGGTTTGTCCTGGACTTGGTGCAGGAGCTGATATTAAAGGATGATTTGATGGTTTGAAATATTAATAATTATAAACATATAATTTAGGAAGAGAGACGTTGTTTTTAATAAAAGCAGATGGTGAGAATGTGGAAACACTGAACTGCTTCTCTGGAGTTTGAACGTGAAGCTGCTGCAGCATCAGGTCGCTGTTAAAGACCCGAGGTCAGGAAGAAGAAGGAAGAGGTTTTCAGAAATGATGCAACCGTCTCATTATGTGAATCGTGGCTGTGAATATTAAAATAAAAGATGTTTTGGTGGATGAGTTTTCACTTCAGAGACCGAACGCATCTGTTCAGCAGACGGACCGGCGACCTCGCTGTTATCAGCCGGTCGCTGCTGTCGTCAGCATCATCATCATCATCATCATCATCATCATCATCATCATCATCATCAGCAGCAGCATCATCAGAGTCTGAACCACAGAGAAAATTACCCAGAATCACCCAGACCTGACGAGGAAAAGCTGCTTCTGCAAAACGTCTCAAACTAATTAAGGAAAAAGCTGCTGACGCCAAATTCAGCTGGAGGATGGATAGATAGATAGATAGATAGATGATAGATGTTAGATAGATAGATAGATAGATAGATAGATAGATGATAGATAGATAGATAGATAGATAGATGATAGATGTTAGATAGATAGATAGATGATAGATAGATAGATAGATAGATAGATAGATAGATAGATAGATAGATAGATAGATAGATAGATAGATAGACAGATAGATAGATAGATAGACAGATAGATAGATAGATAGATAGATAGATGTTAGATAGATAGATAGATAGATAGATAGATAGATAGATAGATAGATAGATAGATAGATAGATAGATAGATAGATAGATGTTAGATAGATAGATAGATAGATAGATAGATAGATAGATAGATAGATAGATAGACAGATAGACAGATAGATAGATAGATGATAGATAGATGGATAGATGATAGATAGATAGATAGATAGATGATAGATAGATAGATAGATGATAGATAGATAGATAGATAGAAAGATAGATAGATAGATAGATGATAGATAGATAGATAGATAGATGATAGATAGATAGATAGATAGATAGATAGATAGATGATAGATGATAGATAGATAGATAGATGATAGATAGATAGATAGATGTTAGATAGATGATAGATGATAGATAGATAGATAGATAGATAGATATATAGATAGATAGATAGATATAGATAGATAGATATATAGATAGATAGATGTTAGATAGATAGATAGATATAGATAGATAGATAGATAGATAGATAGATTAGATAGATAGATAGATAGATAGATAGATAGATAGATAGATAGATAGATAGAAAGATAGATAGATAGATAGATAGATAGATAGATAGATAGATAGATAGATAGATAGATAGATAGATAGATAGATAGATAGATAGATGGATGGATTGACAGAAAGAAAGAGGTAGACATACCTGGTATACTGTGTCTTCTTGAGGCCATGGTTTGTTCAGGTCCAGAGATGTCCTTTGTTTTCCCGTACGGTCCGTCATCTACAGACAGAACAGACACAACGAATGGTTGATTTAAATATCAACTTCTTCTGTTAATGTTGTTGATGCAGCGACACTTTGACACTTTGACACGAGCAGATACCGACAGCACATCCGACGCAGCAGGCGGAGAGTCAGGTGTGTTTGGGTGTAAAAGGAAGGAAGAGTTTAATGGTGTTGATCTGAGCGCCAGGTGAAAGTGCTGACAGCTCATTAAAGATAAGTACCAGGTGTGCGGGGGTGAGAGCGGTGAAGGGTCAGAGGTCAGTTGATGGTTTTCAACCAAACGCACGACGACTTAAAGAAGAATCTGCTCGACGCTGACGGACGACCTTCATCTTCTCAAACCCAGGAAAACACAATTTCCCAGAAACCCACTCAGAGCGTCACTCATCACAGAATGTGTTTCACCTCCCGCTCTCTCGCTCGGCGACTCATCTCATTTCATTTTCAATGATGCTTTTATCTGCCGACGATTATGAAACAAGATAAACGAGATAAAACCACCACCTCCACTTCCTGGTTACGTTCCGCGTAGGTTAGCAACGTACGTGGGAGCGCGTTCTATTTATAGTCCGGAGAGACGGCGCTCAGATATCTTTAACGTATATCGTGCAAAACAGGAAAATCTACACACACAATGCTTTGTTTTGAAATGTTTTTTTATTTTTTGTGTAAATTACAATAATGATGACATAGAAAATATTGGCTGAGTATCTATTTATCTATCAATCAATCAATCAATCAATCAATCGTTCCTGATTTCTTAATCTATTCTTCTTCTTCTATTTATTTTTCTGTTGAATTGTATTTAAAGTGGAAGAAAGTCCACTGGTTTAATAAATGCTTCCTGTTTCCAAAGTCAGCGTGTAATCGTGTTAAATAATCCTGATCTCATTATTGATCGAGAATGTTTTCCTCCTCTCGACCCACGAATCATCTTCGTGCTCCACAGACGCCATCATCGTCTCTCCACGTCGCCCTCGCTGCACATCTGAGCGTCTACAGTCCGACGTGATGAGATTATACTTCTATCATCTGTTTGATTCTCGCTGCTTATTTTTTCTTGAACGTCCCAGAGTTTCGTGTCCCAGTGAACAGGCTGCGTTCGAGAGCTGCTGCTGTGACTGGAGGTTCAGGGGCGTTTCCTTCCTGTCGACTTGAAAAACGTCCCTAATACTTAATCTACTTAGTGCTTTCACAAATGCAATCGCGCCTATGTTGTGTACTGTATGTTCCCTTGTAAGTCGATTACAGGTGAGGGAGATTTTCCAGGTGCAGCGGTACCTTCTCAGTCAGTCGGTGTGTAGCTGTGTTTGTAAAGTGCCGACGAAGGCGCCGCCTCCCTCCCTCCCTCCCTCCCTCCCCCGCCTCAACAGTGAAACAGAAGCCATCCTTGCTATGTGCCACGGGGGGGAACAGATGTCCTGCTTCATCGCCTCTGCCAGAGACGTGTGAGGGTTTTAATATTTGATCAGGTAGAAACTCGCTTCTGTTCGGATCTCCGCAGGTGTCCAATAAACTGACGAACAGAGCAGAAATGCTGCAAGAAGTCGTCAGGGTCAAACTCCGATCAACCAACAAAGCAATCAGCAAATCAATCAATCAACGACATTTTCCCGCTCCCCCCTGAGGGATCCTGAGGTGTTCCCAGGCCAGGTGAAAGATATAATGTCTGCTTTACCTGCGGTCACCTGCCGGTTGGAAGGAGTCCAGGAGGATCTGAACTAGACGCCCGAACGAGCTCACTCCCACCTGTCACTCAAAGAGGCCACGCCCCTCAATCCTCCATAACTATAGTCCTTAATAAAGTGTAAACAGGTGAGTTATATAAACAGGTGAGTTATATAAACAGGTGTCATGAAGGAGGAAATTATCTCTAGAGACCAAAACAGTTTTTGTACCAGGCTGTAAACATGTTTATTTCTGCTGTAAAGTTGGACATTTTAACATGGGAGTCTATGGGGACTGACTCACTGTTGGAGCCAGACTCTAGTGGTCGTTAGAGGAACTGCAGCTTCTGGGAAAACGCAGTATAAAGAGAGACAGAGTCCACGTCCGGGGGAGGTGGTGGACGGATGGATGTGACACAGGAGAGCGGTGTGTTTGATTCCTGTGTTGTTGTTTTTAGTTTTTTTTTAATTATCCATGGCTGTTTGTTGTTATTATTGTAACCATGACAACAGAGATCGTCTAATGTTGAGGAAGCTACTTATTCAAACCCAAATCACAATGTGTCCCTAAACCTAACTTAAACCTTGACCGTTATTACAGTAACCATGGCGATGAAGGTAGGTACGCTCTCGCAGTTTCCTCCTCTGCCTGTAGGAGGCGATACTGATCCACAGCAGGTGTAAGTCGAGTTCAGACGGAGGATCTCTTTAAAACCAGTGTTTTTCTTGCAGTTGAAGGAAAGATTGTTGGTAAGTGAAGTGAAGGCCTCATCAATGATATATAAAGGATATTAAGTGTGACAGCAGCTGTGACTGTGGAGCTGAGGCTGTTGTTGTTGTGGCTCTGAGGGGAGAGGATGTGTCCTACTTTACAACCTCTGCTCTGTGGGGGGGTTTAACAATTCATGGGCCAGTCCTCGACTACTTTTCATTCCCAACTCAGGAAGTGTCATTAAGTTGCATTTCGGCCACGTACAATTACACCGCAGCTTTAAAACGTAAACGTCTCCGATAAACTCGCAGAATAAATCTATATTTTTTTAAAAGCTTTTCAGCACCTGAGGCGTTTTAAACCGTCGACGCAGCAGAGAAACCGGAGAGGAGTTTAATATGTGAAGTCCTTTATCTCCTGAGACGTGCTTTTAATTCTCCTTTAAATTACATCCGCACCACACACTCGTCTTCAAGTCTCAGTTTCACAGTAGGAAAAAGAACATCAGTGGTTAGTTTGATCTTTAACGCCGGCTCCTGTATGTAGGACTTCCTGTCACAGTGGGTTTCCTCCCACAGTCCAAAGACATGTGGGTTAGCTCAGTGTGTTTATTTGTGTTGGAGCTGGTGTGATGCTGGGAAACGTTCATCCATCCTTCAGTTTTATCCATTTATCCGTCTTTGAAAATGGATGAATTCATCACTGACGAGGTTTTGGTGAAAAATCTACAATTTTTTGGGGGGTTGAATTTCTTCCATAACTTCATCCTGAACCTTCGTTTCTTCTTTATTTATAAATGTTATATCATCATTCTGATACTGACACGATTTAATCACACACACCAGCACGTGCAGGAGAAAACAAACATCCGGTAACATCCACAAACACCGAACAACATCCGGAGGTCGGCCCAGAACAGCGCCGACGACGAGCCGACGACGAGCCGACACCAAGCCGACGACGAGCCGACAATCTTCTGACCCAACACCATCTCCAAACAACGGCTCAGGCGAAACAACATGGCCGCCATCTTTGTGAGAAGGCGTCGGAGACAGAGCGGGACACCCACACATCTGCTTTCTTGATCGGTATCAGACAACAAACCACACAGCAACTAGTTTCCCGCTCGCCAACAACCTCGATATATGAACTGTTTTCCATCTGGCACGTTCCACACGTGGCACATTTTCCTGCCTTCCTCCTCCTCCCCCTCCTCCTCCTCTTCCTCCTCCTCCTCCCCCTCCTCCGGTGAAATATGCAGCACTTTCCCACCGGTGATGCTTAGAAATCAGTTCTCTTCCCAGCAGTGACAGTGGAAAAGGAGGCCACGGTCGTCGTCGTCATTGTTGTTGTGTCGGAGTTTGGAGATCTTCACAGAGGTGTAATAAGTTTAATAATTCATAAATTGTGGATTCAATTTCGCTTTAAACCACTTTCATAACTTATCTGGCTGGCTGCCTTCCTGCTGTGGGGCTGTCACAGACATAATGGACCCCAGAGGCTGCTCATCAGCACACACACACACACACACACACACACACACACACACACACACACACACACACACACACACAACGTGCACAGGCCTCTAGCAGCAGAGAGTGATGCATACGCAAAAGGATTTAGGCGACAAATCTACACCTGCATATGCAAAAAAACACACACACACACACACACACACACACACTTCAGGCAGCTCCGTCTCTCTGACTGGATGAATCTTCGTCGTGGCGTTGTAAATATTTGTGTCTTCAGCGCCGGACGTGTGAGACCAACAGTCTTTCTGAATGGAAACACACACCAGCTTCACTCTGGCACATTTTCTTCTTCTTTTTTCCCCCCGCTGCCTTTTCTCTGCGACTCTCTGATAAATTAGCGTCTCCTGCTGAATAATTTGAATGTGATTAGGCTAATGACTGCCGGCGCTGTCAGCTCTCTGAAAAGGTTGAGTTACAGACGACGATGCGTCAGGCCAGATCCTCCTCCTGCGGCGGGAGCACCGGCGCCGAGCTCTCACAGCGAGCGCATCTTCTCAAAGCAGAGACGCCGACGACTTCAGCGCGAGCAGGTTTGACAGAATACAGGAAGGATGAGAGTAGAAGTCGTTTTAGAGCAGCTTCCAAAAGCATGTTTGAAATGAGCTTCAAAAACAGTCAGGACGTTTTAAATTCTAAAAAATACAGAAAAAACAAAAACACGTTTTTCACTCTTTAAATATTTAATTCTGTTTTTTTCTTACTGTTATTTCAGCCGACAAGATGATGAGAAATATTTTCATTAATAAATACTGTAACCTTTGACCTTCTAATCATCCTCGAGTCCAAGAGAAAGTTTGTGCCAAATTAGTATTTTCTCACACACACACAACTGCACATACACACACACACACTTCAGGCAGCTCCGTCTCTCTGACTGGATGAATCTTCGTCGTGGCGTTGTAAATATTTGTGTCTTCAGCGCCGGACGTGTGAGACCAACAGTCTTTCTGAATGGAAACACACACCAGCTTCACTCTGGCACATTTTCTTCTTCTTTTTTCCCCCCGCTGCCTTTTCTCTGCGACTCTCTGATAAATTAGCGTCTCCTGCTGAATAATTTGAATGTGATTAGGCTAATGACTGCCGGCGCTGTCAGCTCTCTGAAAAGGTTGAGTTACAGACGACGATGCGTCAGGCCAGATCCTCCTCCTGCGGCGGGAGCACCGGCGCCGAGCTCTCACAGCGAGCGCATCTTCTCAAAGCAGAGACGCCGACGACTTCAGCGCGAGCAGGTTTGACAGAATACAGGAAGGATGAGAGTAGAAGTCGTTTTAGAGCAGCTTCCAAAAGCATGTTTGAAATGAGCTTCAAAAACAGTCAGGACGTTTTAAATTCTAAAAAATACAGAAAAAACAAAAACACGTTTTTCACTCTTTAAATATTTAATTCTGTTTTTTTCTTACTGTTATTTCAGCCGACAAGATGATGAGAAATATTTTCATTAATAAATACTGTAACCTTTGACCTTCTAATCATCCTCGAGTCCAAGAGAAAGTTTGTGCCAAATTAGTATTTTCTCACACACACACACATACACACACACACAACGTGCACAGGCCTCTAGCAGCAGAGAGTGATGCATACGCAAAAGGATTTAGGCGACAAATCTACACCTGCATATGCAAAAAAAACACACACACACAACGTGCACAGGCCTCTAGCAGCAGAGAGTGATGCATACGCAAAAGGATTTAGGCGACAAATCTACACCTGCATATGCAAAAAAAACACACACACACATACACACACACACAACGTGCACAGGCCTCTAGCAGCAGAGAGTGATGCATACGCAAAAGGATTTAGGCGACAAATCTACACCTGCATATGCAAAAAAAACACACACACACACAACTGCAGATGTACAAACTACAGGTGCAGTGATTCTGTAGGTGAAAAACTCCACCTGTCACATTTACACCACAAACACCTGCGAGCGAGCTTTCCCTCTCCCTGTGTGTGTGTGTGTGTGTGTGTGTTTGTGAGCATCAAGGAAATACTAACAGACACTCCTCTCGAGTATCTTGCAGGAATCCCCTTAAGCTTTCAGCAAACCTCAACACAAACACACACACACACACACAACGTGCACAGGCCTCTAGCAGCAGAGAGTGATGCATACGCAAAAGGATTTAGGCGACAAATCTACACCTGCATATGCAAAAAAAACACACACACACACTTCAGGCAGCTCCGTCTCTCTGACTGGATGAATCTTCGTCGTGGCGTTGTAAATATTTGTGTCTTCAGCGCCGGACGTGTGAGACCAACAGTCTTTCTGAATGGAAACACACACCAGCTTCACTCTGGCACATTTTCTTCTTCTTTTTTCCCCCCGCTGCCTTTTCTCTGCGACTCTCTGATAAATTAGCGTCTCCTGCTGAATAATTTGAATGTGATTAGGCTAATGACTGCCGGCGCTGTCAGCTCTCTGAAAAGGTTGAGTTACAGACGACGATGCGTCAGGCCAGATCCTCCTCCTGCGGCGGGAGCACCGGCGCCGAGCTCTCACAGCGAGCGCATCTTCTCAAAGCAGAGACGCCGACGACTTCAGCGCGAGCAGGTTTGACAGAATACAGGAAGGATGAGAGTAGAAGTCGTTTTAGAGCAGCTTCCAAAAGCATGTTTGAAATGAGCTTCAAAAACAGTCAGGACGTTTTAAATTCTAAAAAATACAGAAAAAACAAAAACACGTTTTTCACTCTTTAAATATTTAATTCTGTTTTTTTCTTACTGTTATTTCAGCCGACAAGATGATGAGAAATATTTTCATTAATAAATACTGTAACCTTTGACCTTCTAATCATCCTCGAGTCCAAGAGAAAGTTTGTGCCAAATTAGTATTTTCTCACACACACACACACACACACACACACACACACACACACACACACAACACACACACACACACATACACACACACACACACACACACACACACACACACACACAGATTGCTGTACAATACTCTTCACTCCGTCCTGAACCAGTTTCATCTTCATCAGCTTCAGGTAAACTGGACTGTTCTACCTGAGCTCATCATCCAACAGAATCTGTTCTACTCACACTGCAGCTGCACAATTAATCAAAAATATAATCATATTGCAATATAGCTAAGAGCAATAGCATTAGCATTGTTAGCACCATCAGTGTCGTTCGGCTCTAATCTCTGATCTCACAGCATGATGTCATGAACGTGTTGGGAGTCGAGTGAGAACTGACCTGCAGGTAAAAAAACATCTGCATGTTTCGTTTTTTTACACGTGTAGATTCCAAACGACAGCAGCATTTAAATATTAGATTCACACATAGAAGCTGCTTCACACTGAAATACAGCTGCTGAAACAACCCAGATGTTCACATCTGCTTTGATGTTAAATCTGCAGATACTGGCAACGGCCATGAATCAAAGAACTGTGGAAACAGGCTTCACCAAGCATCAACCTCCAAGACTGAAACATGAAGAACCAGAAGCTGCAGTTCCTCTAACGACCACTAGAGTCTGGCTCCAACAGTGAGTCAGTCCCCAGAGACTCCCATGTTAAAATGTCCAACTTTACAGCAGAAATAAACATGTTTACAGCCTGGTACAGAAACTGTTTTGGTGTCTAGAGATAATTTCCTCCTTCATGACACCTGTTTATATAACTCACCTGTTTATATAACTCACCTGTTTACACTTTATTAAGGACTACAGTTATGGAGGATTGAGGGCGTGGCCTCTTTGAGTGACAGGTGGGTGAGCGTATGCTTGTCACAAACCGGCATGCACCTCTTTGACATTTGGATTAACTGGGAGTTAGGGGGCGGAGTCAGACACTGAGCTTCATAACCGCTCTTCAGAGACCTGTAGGCGACGTCACAGAGGCGGCGTCCATCTTTATTTACATTCTGTGATCCTGACGTTTATTTTCCAAAAAGTTCATATTCCTTTAGAGTGTGTTTTCATTTTTCTGTGTTCAGTTCTGAGAGAGCAGAGCACATCCTCCCAATGAAGGCTTCCACAGAGTCTATTAACACACACACACACACACACACACACACACACACACACACACACACACACACACAGAGTGGAAACACTGACATACATATGCATCAAGTTACTTCACATTTTGCCTCAAGGTCACCGGAAACCTATTAGACAGAGAGCGAGAGAGACAGACAGAGAGAA